>NC_086159.1:55688532-55806032 GCF_035149785.1 Candoia aspera | reverse complement strand
GACTTTTTAAATGAAAAAAGTAATTGATTTCATCATACAATATATACTGTATATCGCTAATGAATGGAAACATCTCATATTTCAGCCGGTATGTTTTCCTTTCCTCTACATGAAGTTTGCCCACTTGAATGTATATATATGTTTAAATATGTTATTGTGTAAGAGAATGCATAAAAGAGAAAAAGGTGTGGGGGAAAGAGAGAGAAAGAGAAAGTGACCAGGTTATAAATCTGTATGCCAAATACACAGAGAGAAAAAGACTACACATTTTGATGTTATTAATTTGCATATTCTCCTTAGAATGCAGTTATATCAGATGATTTAAAAATATATGGCTAATTTAATAATTAACTAAGCCCTCCCCACTTTATTGCTTTCCCAGAGGCCATAAATACTGAATCAGTCCTATTCCTGCGCAAAGGACTCTCCTTGTGAGAATGGGAGTCAGAAAAGCATCAGTTCCTAAACCAGGTCACTAGTGTTGTCAGGAATAAGTATACTGTTCATCTATTTGTTTGGAAGCCACAGAAGCCAACAATATGCTGGGGATAAGAAGAAACTAGATTGAAAGTATCATAATGCTATTATATAAATCAATGGTGCAACCTCATTTGAATATTGTGTGCAGTTCTGGTCACCACACCTCAAAAAGGATATGGAGGAGCAAGAGAAGGTTCAGAGGAGGCCAAGTAAGATGTTCAAAGGTCTGGTGTAGCTTCTCTCTGAGGAAAAGTTGTGATATTTGGGGCTTTTCGTCTAGAAATGAGACAAATGAGAGGGGACATATCAAGATGTACAAAGTAATGCTGGATGTGGATAAAGTGGACAAGGAGAAGCTATTTTCTCTTTCCCCAAATACTAGAACCAGTCATTGGTCACCCAATGAACTGAATCCTGAAAGAATCAGGACACACACAAGGACATTTTTTTTACACAACATATGATTAAGTTTTGGAATTTGCTACTGTGAGATGTGGTGCTGGCTACCAGCTTGCCTGGCTTCAGAAAATTGCTGGACCAATTCATGGAAGTCATGGGCTATTAACCTTGATGGCAGTGTGACTGCCTCTGAAGGCCATCTGCTGGGAATGAGTGGGCTTCCTTGTGCAGTTAGTTGGCCAGTGTGAGAACAGACTGCTGGAGTAGATGGGCCAGGGCTTTAATCCAGCTGGGCACTCCTTAAATTCTTATGTAAGCAACTCTAGGAAGAAGATGTGGGCCTAGATGCTACATTATGCATACTGTAAAGTAAAGTAAAATGAAAGCTGTGTGCAATTGTGTACTAGATTGCAGCCAGTTACCACATTCTAGCAAGGACACCAGTCTCCAACACCAGTTAGAATTCTGGACATAGGGGACTGCAATCTTTTGTGGCCAAAAGTTGGTCCAGTTGGCTTTTGAGAGGCTTTACACCAGAATGGAGGCAGGGCCAGGTCAAGGGTATGAGTAGGGTCAGGAGATAAGCTAACATGATTTCTTTCAATTTAAACACCATGGCATTAATTAAGCACAGTCAGTATGATTATTCCCGTGAGTTTAAGAAATTGCCCCTTCCGTCACATGAATTAAAATTCAGCAGCAACTTTTGGACAGGCCCTGAGGCTATTTCTGAGGCTTAGGATAGGTAGGAGACACAGGTAGCCTTGGATCTCCAACTTCTGCAGCCCTTTTGTCTATGGGAAAAAGTCTCTGTGTGGTAAAAAAAAAGAGAGGTGGAAAATACATATTTGTAACATCACTGCCTTAGCACCATCATTCTGTTCATGTGAATCCTATCTTTGATGGCTACATAAATGAATGGAGGCACTTCCATCTTACGCAATGGGAGTTTGGGGCTCTCAGGCATCATGTGCTGGGAAGCAGTGGGGAAAAGCTCAAACACAATTATCAGGACTATATTTAGGGATGGCTAAAAGTAATTTCCAGGGAATATGCTTGTAGTATCAACCTCTTTCAAAATGGTTTCCAGTGCTTTGCTTATATTTTTGCCACTTTATCTCACCTTTAGTGTTTCACTGAAATCATCAACAGTTCTCCTCCTCCTCCTTTTTTACAGGAGGGGAAAATCACACATCAAAATATTATTGAAGTACTCTGAAGGATTTAAACTTAAGAAGGGAGAAGAAACAAACAGAAAGCTCTGTCACTAAATCACAGCAAAACTTTAGAGCCCTGAATGGGAGATCAAATAAACCTTCCTGCTGCTGCTGCTGCTGCTGCTGACTGATTAACAGTGTCCATCCAGAAGGCAGCAGTATCACTGCAGTCAGAAGGTGGCTCTAGTGCTTTAAATTTACTCCTTCGCTGAGTATGATGCACAATGGCTGTGATCCAAACTTCTCTAGACCTTTCCAATGTGCATGCAGAAGGGAGCCCAATGCATGTTCCTGCATTGAACGTACAAATGGGGCTGCCTCAGCTTGCCCAAATGGAGCTCTGAAGGTGCCTTGGGTCATAACTTAGCCCTTAACTGAAATTACTTAGCCACTGTCTCAGGACATTTGTCACCATCAAGAAGTGCTGAGCATCCACCTAGACAGGAGACCTATGTGCATCACTCAGACCCTTCTCATTTTTATCCCTCTTTAGCTTGATACTGTCAAGCTTTTAAACTCTCTCTCTCTATACACACACAGACACAAACACACACACTTGCGTGGTATATAAACCATGCTGGAGTCATGCTGATAGCTGCTGGAGGGAAAATGTAAAAGATAGTCAAACAGGCTATGTACAAAGCTCTTCCAGGTCACAGGTGATTTTACTCCCCATCATACCACATAAATAGACACAGTGGCATTCTCACAATAATTCAGTGAATGTCACTGACCAACAAATATATCTGAAATGGCAAGAAGCAACTAAATTCTCCTCTGAATATTAGCTACTGCATGATAATCATGTGCTATCTTTCTATTATCCCTATAGGCATTGTGGACTAATAATCTTTAACAGGAGTTTCTGCCTCATACTAATGTGATTTAAAAAAAAATCTTGTTGGGAAGGGAGGCATGGATCTTCTAGTGAAATATGCATTATTTACCTAAAACCAGGGAATGTAAGCTAAGTCAAAGCAGAAAATTCAACTCAATGTGATCCACTACCTGTTCTGTGAAATAGTTTTTTCATTCCTATTGTTTTTTGGTGTTGGAAAGTTTACAAAGAAAGCAGTGCCTTTTCTAATGCATTTTCATTCTGGCATAAAGCAACTGGATATTTGGGCAGGTAGAGAGAAACTCTGTACTTTCATCAGACAATTTTTGCTGCCAACATTTTGGGCCCAGGAGTGGGTGACAGAAGCAAGCAATTTTTCTGTTGCTACACGTGGCAAAAGTTGCCAATTCTTTCACCTGTATCCATGCTTATATGATATAAATCAAGCATTTTTTCTTATTATTACTATTAGTAGCCACATATTACAAGTAACATTTATATAATCTTTTGCTAGATACTATTCAAAATATAATTGCAACAGAGTCCTTATCTGCATAAAAAGGAGTTCAGTAGGTTTGAGATTGACTACAAATGCTGACTATTTTGAAACCTGTTCCTGGGCTTTATGCTTTCATTCTATAAATAAATTCCACAGAGAAAATTAACAAGCCAGGACAAATTTAGGGAAACATCTTGCCGCCAGCATTGCTACAGCCCTGAAATATTTATGAATTATTCTTTTAAGATTATATGTTTGTCTAGACCAGTGGTTCTCAACCTTGGAAACTTTAAGAGGCATGGACTTCAACTCCATGCTGGCTGGGGAATTCTGGAAGTTGAAGGCCACACCTCTCAAGTTCCCAAGGTTGAGAAACACTGGCCTAGACTAACCTTACATTACAAGTAGGAGCTGGCATGCATTTGAAACATGTGAAAAATTAAGGCCCATTTGGTTTAGTTTTCATTTGTTCAAAGAAAGAAAAAATAGGAAGGAGAGAAAGAAGAAGAGAAAAATCATGGACACATTATAATGACTGAATTACTAAGGCAAGCATTTTAATAATGCCATATAATTAAATAACAGAATAAAATAATTCAGTTATAGCCAATCTGTTTGAAAAACTGCACTTTCAAGGTATTTTAGCGAGGTCCTAGTTTGCTATAGTTTGTGAGACTGTGTTACAGCATTTTCCACTCATCGACTAATATGGCAAGATTATTTGGGCTTAAGGCTTAGTGGGAAATAGTGCACTGAGCCTCACTGAAAATCAGTGTGTGGATCTTATATTTTAACTGCAAAAAACACTATGTCCTAAATATCCACTTGCTTGCCAGTGTATGTTTAAAAGAGGGTGCTGCTCAAGAAAAACAAAATCAGCATGATTCCACATAATTCAGAACTTCATATATTACTAAAGCAACATGGGATTCCATTACAATGGAGTAATTTTTCAGCAGCTCTGGCAACATCATAAAGGAGAACAGCAAAGAAAAAGAACATTTATCTCAATTTGCTTTGTCCTGTCCTTCCGGACATTTCTGAGGATTGCGCCCAATAGAAGAAGGCAACTACTCCAATAGTGAGGACAACGAGGAGGATGAAAGTGGGCCTGCTCAGAAAAAAGCATCTTATGGACACATCTGCAAAAAGCTCAAGGTGGCATGGCAGACTCAATGGAGTTACATGGAATGGTAAGATAAGAAAAACCTGGCCGCTGGAATTGGATAGAGACCCAAGGAGTTGTCTCTGTAGTTGGTGAATAAAGAGGAAATGAAAAGAAGATTGTCAAGAACTTCAATTAATCCTCCAGGATCCCACATCCCTCCTTCTCATCTATCAAACCCTGTTCTCCCTCCCTTTGCTTTTTTCCTCTCAGTGTCTTTTGACCTTGTTAAGGCCAGTGGCCCTTATTGATTTTTAATGGCTTTGAATTTAAAGAGAGGCATCTTGAGTGTGTAAGGCTGTAGAAAAAGCATTAGATGTTCTGTTCAATGCCTAACTTGCTACTTGTAGAGAAGCAGATAGACAGTGATAAATTACTCTGTAATACCATATGCAAATGAATTAAAAAAATCTTAAAGGAACACATCAGTGTTTAAGATCAACCTTCTCAATGGGGTCCTGCTGAGTGAGAATTCTTGGATTTATATTTCTGACATAGTTAGAAAAACCTGCTCAAAACAGTCTTATGTGTCTTTCTGTTACAATATCATCTTCATGATTAATGATACATATAATAAAGGCTGTCTGGTGACAGAGAAATTTTCAAGTGTCCACTACTGCAAAACACTGAAGAGCATTTCACATTGTTAGGATTAATTAGCTTCCTATTAGCATCTAGGCTTAATTCTTAGAACTATCTAAGACTTGGTAAAATCTAATTATCTGATGTCCACCATATTTTCAACTCCAGGTTCCATCACAACATCTAAAGCTGAATATGAAAACCCTCTTTCTTAAATTTTCCATCTCTGTGCACTAAGGATAAGACGATATGCCAGCAAATATGTTATGGAGTAGTCTTCACCTAGATATGTGGAAAAATGCACTCTACTTCACAAGTGGTATAGCATAATTAATTAATAATTTATTTAATTGGAACAATTAAATTGTTCACATTTAAGAGGTAATTATAATAATGTGATCAGTCTTGCATCATTTTAATTTCTGCATACATTTTACTTGAAGATTAATCAATAAATATATATTCTGATTCCTAACTGAGCCTAAAACCTGCCGACCATTCATTGTCTCTCTATTTTTCTTGTACCTTATATCTCTTATATTACTGCATTTACTGACCTTGGCTAATGTAAGCAGAGGCATCAACTAGTATTTGAGGACCATCCAAGAAGAAGGCTATGGCAAACTATTTTCTTAGCATGGACAAGAAGATTGGGTGGATGAAGAAATTGTGCTCGATTTGAGAATGTTTTTTAATTATTATTATTTTTACTTTTTGCTCAGGATAAGTTGAAGCAAATACATAGTAGCACATTTAGATGCTGATCTGCAGCAGATTAGTCTTATTCAAGGTTGCATAATCTTTTGGGAACTGAAGGCTATACTGGCATTTGAGTACAATGTTGAAGGCCTTGCTGAATAAACTAGGCAAGGAGAACACTATGAGATTTAGTTTCTGTGCCTTATCTAGATTACTTCTGAATTGTATCTATGTTATGAGTAGACCAGTTCAGAACAACTGGTCTAAACGACAGCAGACGATACCTATCATAAGCTGGACTTCCTTTGCTAGAACACAGTAATCATGTACAGTTAACCAGCACTTTTTAGTCTGGTTCAACAAAAACAGATTGATTCTTTTGCACATTCTTTTTTTTTTAGGAAAGACTTTTATTGAGCCATACTGTATGCTTAAAAAACAAGCAAACAAACAAGAACAAATTGTGAACTTTACGTAAAGAAATAAAATGAGAACATAGCACAGCCTCAGAATCACATCTCCTATAGTCAGGCTGAGATAAAATGGATTTAAATGCTTTGTTTTAGTGAAATCTGATTGGTAAAGGATATTAGAGTATTCATAACTTATTTACCCAATTCTTTGTACCGAAAATACATTTTAAAAATCGTATGGTATTTTGTGTTTAGCAATGAAAACTGCAGTGGAGAATATGGAGAGAACTGGAAGGTTTGGGTGGGATCTGTTATGGTATTTTCCAGTAGTTCCACTTTAAATATATCCAGCATGCATCCCTTTCCCAAGTACATTTTTCAATGTATATTTCTTATAATTGAGAAGAATCACTTAAATATAAATCATAATTTGTCTATTTCTCCCTTTCAAATAATCTCAGTCGAACCATGGAATTCATTGTTGCTTTAACTGCATATCCTTCTTTTTACCATCTCCATTCCCCCAACATTGCTGTTTTTGGCACCCTTTGAAAACCTGCCCTTTCACTAATGGCCGAGCAGCACACAAACAAGGCTTATCAACAATATTTGTAAAAGCTTTCTGCCAAAAAAGAATAAGAAAAGAGAAAAGGGAAAGAAGAAAGAAGAAAGAAGAACTATAAAGCCCCCAAACTTTCACTAACCTCACTTGGAAATAAAATAACAAATTAACCACTTTCATTTATCATAAAATTCATGATAGATCTGTAGCTCTTTACGATCTCCTAGAAGATTGTAATAGGAGAAATTTAATGCCAAGATCTTGGGCTTGCCCATTTAATTCAAAGGACTTTCTTAGGTGTGGCTCCCAACTCTGAAATGTACTTCTTGGCCAAAATACATTGGTTCTCTTTTCTTTTTCTCTCTCTCCTTCTCCTTTAATCCTCTTCCCTGAAGATGAGCTGGGGAAAGTAAACATCCCAGGATACAGATGGAGGCACGACCAGGGTCCACATCTGAACTTATTGCTTTGGGAAAGAGAGGGGAGGGATGGAGGAAACTCACACCATTTTGTAGAACAGTCGAGTTTAAATGGAGGAGGGGGAATCTTTTCTCTCTGCTCTATAGAATGGTGTACGCTAATCAGCAGGCAGTGCCCTGTCACGGAGCTCATTCTGCTCCTTGCTAAAAGAACTGTAGATTAATGGATAAAGAAGGTCTGTGGTAGGGTCACACGGATATGGCTTCAACGTGTACGGCGGCTTGTCAGATGCCTGCTTGGATTAAATCTAACCTTTCTTGTTGAAGGTTGCCATTTACTCTATTCTTAGTGCCTCAATTTATTTTCCTCCCAGAATTTCCACATCAGAAAAAGAGGGGAAATTAGCATCTATTTGCTTTTCAGAGCAAATTTAGAGAACCAATTTCATTATCAGGAAGAAAACTGGAGGTATTAAAGACAGCGAAACATGGGGATCCCCTGAAGGGACACCCTGCCCATTTCATTCTAACTCTCAAGTGCCAAATTTTTGCAAAGAAAAGGCTAGGTTACTTGGTACAATTATTTTACTTTGAGGAAACTTTGAACAAAAGGGTCTTCCTCCTTTTATGAATCAGCATAGATCATCTTTTTCTTTTAAGATATTTTAAAATGAATAATGTAGAACATGAAATTCTGGAAATTTGACTTATATCCAGGAAAATTACTTCCTGCTGTCATTTAAATTATGACTGCCCTCTATAAAAGTGTCTTTAGGTGTATTAATTGAATTCCACACTATTTTCCAATAATAATCCGTAAAGTTCATCTGTCCATTCCTCACAGGATACCCACTGTGTACGAGTGAAGAACGTATCTATTTCAGTAGCTTAATTTATTTTCATGATTCACTGATAATGACTGTCATGCAGGTTGTACATCAGAATTAACCTTCATTTCACTGAGGTATATTACGATGACAGTCCACGACACATTTCACCTACACAAAGGGCATTTTCTTCCCTTTTTATAATCATCCTCAGCAGCTGAAGATTGTTAGATAGCCGATTAATTTTCATAGGAAATCAAGTGCGGGCTCCCAAAGCAGAGCCAGTGTGCATTCTCTTGCTAAGTGAGTGACTTTGCTAGTAATTATGTATGTTTTTAATTGCATTTTTGCAAAAACTTTCAAGGCTACATTTTTGCCTACAATGTCATTCTGAGATCTCCATCCTGGCCCCAAAGAAGAAAGGGAAGCACTAAAGCAAATCTATCAGGGTTATCAGGATTGTAGGATTTAATTTCTCAATAAACCATTAAATGACAGATATAAATTCACCTATTTGCTGTGGTTTCAGTGAGGTGAGTTCATTGGGGACCCGGCATCATTCTGTGATTGACATCTTTTAGCCTTTTTTTTCCAGCAGCTTTTGAAATCTCAGGCACGTCGTAGGCTAGATCATTAAAAAGAACAAAAATGAATCCATGTAAATTATGAACACATTTTGCTCATTTAAGGCAGATGCACCTTTAAAAAGACAATCCTGTGTGTGTTTACTCAGAAATAAACCCCAATTATTTCAGTAAAGATTAGTCTCAGGTAGACAAATGTAGGACTGCAGCTATAAGATGTAACAATTCTTAAACAAGTGATTGTGGAACCAGTTGGATGAGATGTAGGTATTATATATAGGACAAATGGGAATTGGTTAAATTATTTTCACTGAAAAAACATTTCAAAGAAAGATTAAACCCCTCTCTCAGCAGTTATGTCCAAGATCTCTCAGATAAAGGCTTGACTTTTTCTATTAATGGCTCTGCTTAATATGTTTTGGTGAGAGATGTGTTGGTCTCTGGTTTAGACTGAAAACAGGAAGTAAACTAAACAGTAAGGTAAGGTTTAAAGGAAAAAGTACATCACATGGTTCAAAGCTAAGAAGAGCTAGGAAGGAGACAGGGAAAAAAAACATTAATGAAAGGAAGAAATGAAGCCTGGTACCAACCCTTTTTTTACTCCAAATCAGGTGAACTGATTCCTCCAGTGCTAAAGTTTTTTTTTTTTTCCTGAAGATAAAACACTAGCCCAAATACTTTATGCAACTCAGCTTGGTCTATATATGAAAAAAAATATCCTAGAGACAATACACACCAAATTTTTAAAGTCTTCATTTGCCACACCCCAGGGCACCCTTTATTTGCCACACCCAGGGGACCCTCAATAGAGAACTTAGTCTGGGATGTCCAAAATTGAACACAGGCCATACTGGTGACATACTGGTTAAATATCCCACCCCGCACCCACCACCCACCCCAGGTTGCAAATGCTAGACTTAGCTGACAATTATCTCTCAGTCTGGACAAAAACAGTAGAGCAGACATTAAGAATATCAGGAGTGCTGGTAAATTCCTTATTAACTTCAGAATTTGTTCAGGCCAAAAAGTTGGTGTAACATAGATCAGATGACATCAAATATCCATTTGAAGCCAGCTCACTCTCTCAGAGCCCCAGAATTAGGCTAGACACAGGGTTCTGGGAATTTTGGAAGTTATTTGTGTACCCTTATTTCCTCTAGCTTGAGGAAAAGATTTTTCAGGGCCAGGTATAACATACTTCCACTGGTGTTATTATCTGGCAAGCATGCCAATATTCCCGTAATTCAGCACACTTGCCCTTGTAATTTCAGGGAAATTGAGACAATTCAACACGTCCTTTTTTATTATAACTTTTATAAAGATCTTCAAAAGAACATTATAATCCCTCTTTCTACTAAGTGCACCTGGGAGAATGGGCAATTTATACACCTTCCTTTTACTATCAGACTCAAGCCATAAAAACACCTATACAATAGCCAAGTGTGTTCTGGCAGTAGTTAAAACAAGACAACAAATAACATAAACAAAACTCGACAATCCTTTCTCTTTCCTTTTATTGTTCGATTTTATCTGCTTGTATCTATTGCTGATCTCTGATCAACAAAGAATTTGGTTTGGTTACAAATACTCTCCAAGATGGGAAATACAGGAAAGTTGTAATATGAATCCTAAAGCAATCTAGAGGAAAAAAGCAAAACAGAGAAAATCCATACTACTCCCTTACAAAATAAATAAATAAATAAATCTCAGTCCTGCTCGTATTACATAATTACCCAACTAATTGCCCCCTTGAATCCTGAAAAACCATTAAGTGTTGCTTAGCTTGAAAAAAAGAAAACCTGAAGGAATAGCTATATATGTTGCATTCAGAGTAATGTGCAGTTTGGTCCTACACATGGAACAAAGACAGGGGTGGACTATCTTCTTTTGTTAAGCAGTATGCAGTGCTTCATACCCAACAATGAAGGAAGAAATGGGCCACATCTGACACACCAGTCTTCTTGCATTCATCCACAGCAGTTGCTGGATTGGAATTACTTTAGCTGGTCAAAGATGTCATCTAGGATTCTAAAAGCAAAATCAACAGGGGCTACTTGATGATGGTGCAGTCCTGCTGCTGTGATGTCATGATGCTCAACTCCTGCCAATTGGGGTTGTGATTGTGACTTATCCTTCTGTGACTGCCATTTTATCCTTGAACAGGGAAATGTTATCTGAGCCCAGGGACTGTTATTTCTGAAATGGCAAAGTATTACCGTCTTCTGCTTCAAGAGATGGTCTGCGCACCCACTGGTTCCTGTCTCACTCTATTTTTCATCACCTCGACTCTTGTTGTAGCAACTTGCTAGCATGGTTAGGAAAAAGTGCTAAAAGGCAGAATTCCTAGTTGGCTAGCACTGCAAATCACAGGAAAGCAGAAACAGTTTGGTATCAAAATGACTGGGAAACTTCTGAGGGTTTTCAATTCATTTGTTTACATTTTTCAACAACTAGCCTCTGTTACACAGCTTCCCACAAAAGTGCCCCTGGGAGTTTTTGCAAAACAGTAGAAAGTATTCACAACTGTCTGTGTAGAAATACACAGAGCTTAGGAAAGTGCAATGCCAGCAATTTCTTTTCATTTTAGTGAAGTGAGGAAGGGATTCTTTGTTTAGGCATGGATCTGGTGGGACCTGGGAGCAGTGGGATAAGAGAATTAATGGCCAGATGAAATAATAAATGAGCACCAATTAACTAAACAGCTCTCTCTGCTCATCTATTGGCCAGAAAGGGCAAACATGTATTAATTAATTAATGATTCTCTGTGAACTTTAAATGTATGACTATGTTTGTACTGTAATGACTATCTGTGAGTAGTCAGAACAGCCTGGATCAACCTCAGTTCTGCTTTCAACTAGGTTTACAGACATGGGAGATGAAAAAGGTAGTCATCTGGAAAAACTCAGGGTCGATTCATGGATATATTTTGTTGTTGTTTATTCGTTTAGTCGCTTCCGACTCTTCGTGACTTCATGGACCAGCACACGCCAGAGCTTCCTGTTGGTCGTCAACACCCCCAGCTCCCCCAGGGACGGGTCCGTCACCTCTAGAATATCATCCATCCACCTTGCCCTTGGTCGGCCCCTCTTCCTTTTGCCCTCCACTCTCCCTAGCATCAGCATCTTCTCCAGGGTGTCCTGTCTTCTCATTATGTGGCCAAAGTATTTCAGTTTTGCCTTTAATATCATTCCCTCCAGTGAGCAGTCTGGCTTTATTTCCTGGAGGATGGACTGGTATGATCTTCTTGCAGTCCAAGGCACTCTCAGAATTTTCCTCCAACACCACAGTTCAAAAGCAGTGATCTTCCTTCTCTCAGCCTTCCTTATGGTCCAGCTCTCGCAGCCATATGTTACTACGGGGAACACCATTGCCTTAACTATGTGGACCTTTGTTGTCAGTGTGATGTCTCTGCTCTTAACTATTTTATCGAGATTTGTCATTGCTCTTCTCCCAAGGATTAAGCGTCTTCTGATTTCCTGACTGCAGTCAGCATCTGCAGTAATCTTTGCACCTAGAAATACAAAGTCTTTCACTGCTTCTACATTTTCTCCCTCTATTTGCCAGTTATCAATCAAGCTGGTTGCCATAATCTTGGTTTTTTTCAGGTTTAGCTGCAAGCCAGCTTTTGCACTTCCTTCTTTCACCTTCATCATAAGGCTCCTCAGTTCCTCTTCGCTTTCAGCCATCAAAGTGGTATCATCTGCATATCTGAGATTGTTAATGTTCCTCCCAGCGATTTTAACTCCAGCCTTGGATTCCTCAAACCCAGCATGTTGCATGATGTGTTCTGCGTACAAGTTGAATAGGTAGGGTGAGAGCATACAGCCCTGCCATGCTCCTTTCCCAATCTTAAACCAGTCCGTTGTTCCGTGGTCTGTTCTTACTGTTGCTACTTGGTCGTTATACAGATTCTTCAGGAGGCAGACAAGATGACTTGGTATCCCCACACCACTAAGAACTTGCCGCAATTTGTTATGGTCCACACAGTCAAAGGCTTTAGAATAGTCAATAAAACAGAAACAGATGTTTTTCTGAAACTCCCTGGCTTTTCCATTATCCATCGGATATTGGCAATTTGGTCCCTAGTTCCTCTGCCTTTTCTAAACCCAGCTTGTACATCTGGCAATTCTTGCTCCATGAATTGCTGAAGTCTACCTTGCAGGATCTTGAGCATTACCTTACTGGCATGTGAAATGAGTGCCACTGTTCGATAGTTTGAACATTCTTTAGTGTTTCCCTTTTTTGGTATGGGGATATAAGTTGATTTTTTCCAATCTGGTGGCCATTCTTGTTTTTTCCAAATTTGCTGGCATATAGCATGCATTACCTTGACAGCATCATCTTGCAAGATTTTGAACAGTTCAGCTGGGATACTGTCGTCTCCTGCTGCCTTGTTATTAGCAATGCTTCTTAAGGCCCACTCAACCTCTCTCTTCAGGATGTCTGGCTCTAGCTCACTGACCACACCATCAAAGCTATCCCCGATATTGTTATCCTTCCTATACAGGTCTTCCGTATATTCTTGCCACCTTTTCTTGATCTCTTCTTTTTTTGTTAGGTCCTTGCCATCTTTGTTTTTGATCATACCCATTTTTGCCTGGAATTTATCTCCAATGTTTCTAATTTTCTGGAAGAGGTCTCTTGTCCTTCCTATTCTATTGTCTTCTTCCACTTCCGCGCATTGCTTGTTTAAAAATAATTCCTGATCTCTTCTGGCTAACCTCTGGAATTTTGCATTTAATTGGGCATATCTCCCCCTATCACTGTTGCCTTTTGCTTTCTTTCTTTCTTGGGCTACTTCTAGTGTCTCAGCAGACAGCCATTTTGCCTTCTTGGTTTTCTCTTTCTTTGGGATGTATTTTGTTGCCGCCTCTTGGACAATGTTGCAGACTTCTGTCCATAGTTCTTCTGGGACCCTATCTACTAATTCCAGTCCCTTAAATCTATTCTTCACCTCCACTGCATATTCCTTAGGAATATTAGTGAGCTCATATCTAGCTGATCTGTGGGTCTTCCCTAATCTCTTTAGTCTGATCCTAAATTGTGCAATAAGAAGTTCGTGATCTGAACTACAGTCAGCTCCAGGTCTTGTTTTTACCGACTGTATAGATGTCCGCCACCTTTGGCTGCAAAGGATGTAGTCAATCTGGTTTCGGTGTTGTCCATCTGGGGAAGTCCATGTATAAAGCCGTCTCTTAGGTTGTTGGAAGAGAGTGTTTGTTATGCAGAGTGAGTTGTCTTGGCAAAATTCTATCAGCCTATGTCCTGCTTCGTTTTGTTCACCCAGGCCATGCTTACCTGTAATTCCGGGTGTCATTTGTCTGCTCACCTTAGCATTCCAGTCTCCCATGATGAAAATAACATCTTTTAGGTGTGTTGTCCAGTAGGTGCTGCAGATCCTCATAGAACTGCTCTACTTCAGCTTCTTCAGCATCTGTGGTTGGGGCATATATTTGGATCACTGTGATGTTAGAAGGCTTGCCCTGAATTTTAATTGAGATCATTCTATCGTTTTTTGGATTGTATCCAAGTACTGCTTTAGCCACTTTACTATTAATTATGAAGGCTACTCCATTTCTTCTGTGGTCCTCTTGTCCACAGTAGTAGATCTGGTGGTCATTTGATGTGAAGTGGCCCATTCCAGTCCATTTCAGTTCACTGACGCCCAAAATGTCTATCTTTAATCTTGACATCTCACCAATAACCACATCCAATTTGCCCTGGCTCATAGATCTTACATTCCAGGTTCCAATGGTGTGTTGATCCTTAGAACATCGGATTCGCCGTTCACCACCAGCACCGTCGGCCGCTAGCCGTCCTTTCGGCTTTGAGCTAGCTGCGTCATCACGTCTGGGGCTAGTTGAACTCATCCTCTGTTCCTCCCCAGTAGCATTTTGACCATCTTCCGACCTGGGGGTCTCATCTTCCGATGGTATACCGACATATCTCTGGTTGTACTAATCCATTGAGTTTTCACGGCAAGAACACTGGGGTGGGTTGCCATTACCTTCCCCAGGGATCGCATTTAGTCTGACCTCTCTGTCATGACCTTCCCGTCTTGGGTGTCCCTTCACGGTTTAGCTCATGGCATCATTGAGGTGCTCAAGCTCCAGCACCACGACAAGGTAACGATCCTTCGCTGAAGTCATGAATATATACTGTGTATATATATACAGTATGTATGTGTGTGTGTGTGTGTGTGTGTGCGTTTCTGTGTGTGTATTCATATTACGGATGCTTTTTCCAAAGATTTTGTGATGATTTCAGTCAAGATATACTGTACTAGCATGATAAAATGTGTACTTCCTCCCACTTTTTCTAATTCCCAAATACAGATTTAAAATACTCCAACAGAGTGGTACTATGCAAGCCATAGGTCCCTGAAAATACTTTTTTCCTGTTTTTTTACATATTCTTTCTTGTCCTTATATACAGGTAGTCCTTGCTTAATGACCATAATTGTGACCAGAATTTAGGTTGCTAAGCAATGTGGTTGTTAAGCAAATCCTGACCCAATTTCATGACCATTTTTGTGATGGTCATTCAGAAAATCACATGGTCTTTAAGTGAACCACGTGGTCATTAAGTGAATCACATGGTTTTTGCTTATAGGAAGCTGGCTGGGAACAGCAAAAATACTGATCACATGACCACAGGATGCTGCAACCGTCATAAATGTGTGATGGTTGCCAAGTGCCCGAATCACAATCCCATGACTGTGGGGATGCTGCAATGGTCGTAAGTGCAAGGTACAGCTGGAAGTCATTTTTTTCAGTACTGTTGTAACTCCAGGCAGTCACTAAACTAATGGTCGTTAAGCAAGTGTACACATGTAGGGTGCCCCTGGGCTTGATGCTGTCCCCCCTCCTAGTTAACATCTAAATGAAACCACTGAGTGAGGTCACCTGCAGGTTCAGGGTTCGGTATCATCAGGAAATTGTAGTCCACACATCTTAAAGGTGCTGAGGTTGAAAAACGCTGATTTAGGGGATCAGAGGAGAAGGCAACAAACAGCACATATGTGTGTAAACATAATTCTTGACAGCACCTTTCTCTCTTTGTATCCAATTTGCTACACAGTCCTAGTACATATTTTACATCCTGAGCCCAAAGTTTTACCATTTTCTCCATTCTTTCTGGGGATTGAGCTCCTAAAAAGAATTGTATGTAGTATTTGTTGGCTGTCCCTGGAACAGTCAGGGACAGCCAACTAGGGAGGTGTGATACTTTCTAATCATGGATTTCTGTAATACATGCAGTCCAATAACACATGCAGCTTAGATTCAATCTCATCAGCACTACATGGGGAGTTATGATCTGGAAATGGTATGCAATTTGTTTTTATGTTATTTAATTATCACAACTGTTTGTTGACAAATCTTCTAGACTCATGGCAGCTTACAATATATTAAAAGCCAATTAAAAGCTACCACAACATAAGAAAATGTTAAAAACTCAATACTCAAAAATAACCTGCCATCTAGGTGAGTCGATGGAAGTTTATTAAAATGTACACCTGTAACCCCCTTCCCTGAGTTACTACAGTAAGATTTGTGAGATCTCTTCCTGCAGTAAAGCTCTAGTTAGAATTTCTGGATCTATTCTGATTAGGAACTATGTACCAATCAAAGTGAATATTTGTAGCTCAGGGTTGAACTGTGGAGTTCTTTGTGCTCTCTGAGCCTTGTTGTTTTCTTGCAGACGTTTCATTGCCAGAGTAGGCAACATCTTCAGTGCGAAGAGGGAGTGGGCCTTGCTCTCTGTTCATACGCCGTGGCTTGCCCTGCTTGTGTTGGTGGGGGTGTTGTTCTCTCCTTGGGAGTTCTTTGATTGGGCTGTTGTTTGCTGCTTGGTTGATTGCCTGAGTTAATAGTTCCTTGATTAGGGTGTATTGTGCTGTTTGATGGTTCATCTGGTGTTAATCCTAGTGTTGGTTTTTTGCATATCTGGGTGTTGATTGCTGGCGAGGAGAGTGTTCTGGTCTTTTGGCTTTTCTATTGTCTCTTTTGAATGGTATGTAAATCTTGTTTACCTCTATGTGTCTGTTGATGGCTGCTTTGTCTGAGTGCAGACAAAGAATTCCAGGAATTCTCTGGCATTTTTGGATATGGCTTGGTTTAGGATGCTCACCATTTCCCAGTTGAAACTATGGTCGAGTCTGTCCATGTGTTGTGAAATTAAGGAGTTCTCATCGTGTCTTCTGACTGCTAGCTGGTGTTCGAGGATGCGCTCTGCTAGTCTTCTGCCTCTCTGTCCTACATAGTGGCTGTTACAGTCTTTGCACTGTAGGTTGTAAATAACTCCTGTTTTTTCTTCTTGGGCTATTGGGTCTCTTGGGTTACTTAATATGTTTTGAAGAGTTTTAGTTGGTTTATGTGCTACGGTGATGCCATGAGGTTGTAACGGTCTGTTGGTGGTTTCTGAGATGTTTCTGATGTATGGCAGTGTTATCCTTTTCATAGTTTCCATTGGTTGGGTTATACTGGGTTGGGTGGTGAGGCACTTTTGATAAAGTTGAGCAGGTATCCATTTTGTTGGAAGATGCATCTTCCAAAAGACCAGTACACTCCTTTGCCAGCAATCAATATTGCCAGCAAGCAACCCAGATATGCAAAAAACCAACACTAGGATTAACACCAGATGAACCATCAAACAGCACAATACACCCAAATCAAGGAACTATTAACTCAGTCAATCAACTGAGTGAAGCAGCAAACAACAGCCCAATCAAAGAACTATCAAGGAGAGAACAACACCCCTACCAACACAAGCAGGGCAAGCCATGGTATATAAACTGAGAGCAAGGCCCATTCCCTCTTTGCACTGAAGATGTTGCCTAGTCTGGCAATGAAACATCTGCAAGAAAACAACAAGGCTCAGAGAGGAACTATGTTCCCATTAATATTTCTTGGGCACTGACAAAGCCTTTCCTTAGCTTTAGTAAATCCCAAGAGCATCACACACTGCAGGACAAATCCATAATAATGTACCTTTTTCCTTTATTATTTTCCTTCAAGTATTCTGATGTATTTATTTATTTATCGTATGGCACATTCACACTGCAGTTCAATAGAATAAAAACACAGGAGATAAAATACACATTATAAAATATAGAGTATAAAATTATAGACATATGTCTAGATTACAAATATAATTTTTTGCTTCATTTGTCACAGCCAGGAAACCGGCAAAATCGCCTTTATAGGCTCTGTTTTCACACTCCATCACCATATGTTGGATAGTTTGTTTTTCAACCCCACAATCACAATTCAGTGATGTCATTTTGCCCCACTTATAAAGGATATCAGCACATCTAGCATGGCCCGTGTGGATTCTGTTCAGTGTTGTCCATATAGCACGGGGCTGATCAAATCCAGATGGTTTCTCTGAGACGCAGGGTAAGCTTCGACATTGTGGAGGACAATTTTCTAGCCAATTCTGTTTCCACATATGGTGGATGTTGAAGTCATCTTCTACAAGTGATTTAGCAGTTGGCTGGATGTCTAGATCTCAGCCGATTTCATTCCAGGCTGGCTACGTCACTCAATATTGGCAGCTGGGGGTTATCAATAATCTTCCGGTATTCTTGAAGGAGGGCATTTTTCCATCTTACGGCCAGGGGTGCTATATGACAGAACAGGCAGCCAGTATGTGGGAGTAGATCATATTGTCCCACTGACAACGCGCATTGACTTATGCAGCTGTGCATCAATCCTACTTGTGTGTGGACTGTCAAGCCACACTGGGGCACAATACTCTGCTGCTGAGTACACCAAGCTGAGTGCAGACTCGCAGCATGTCCGCTGTTGAGCCCCAACTAGTGCCGCATAATGTATGTAAGATGTTATTTTTGCTTCTCAATTTGGTGGCAGTCTTCATCAGATGTTCTTTATAGAAAAGCAGCCTATCTAAAGCAACTCCGAGGTACTTGGGGTGCATGTTGTGATTAAGTCGATTTCCCCTAAATCTTACATTAAGCTCTCTGCCTGCTGATCTATTGCAGAGATGGAAGCATGTTACTTCCATCTTGGTTGGTATGTATAAATTCCAGTGTTTAAAACGATTATCTAGCAGGGAAAATGTTGAGCAAATTAGAGACAGAATTGAAAAGCAGGGGCCTGTACCTTTATCACAAACTTACATGATCCTGTTTTTAGTCATAAAGTGGCATTTAGGATTCATTAATAGGTTTCTTGGAAATTTGGACTGCTTCCTTTGTAATAGTTTAATGTTCTTAAATATACTGTATATGCATAGTTGGGAACTACAAACTAGTTGTCACGACTATTGTCTGACAATTTTTAAAGCAAAAGGCACATCAGGGCTCCTGCTGTGTAAACAAAATTAAGAATGGCTGAAAAACTACTCAGGGCAGATTCTAAATTTGTCCTCCAGGAACCTGTAGCAGAAAAAAAAAATCTAGATATTTAAGGTTTTAACTTGATCTATTAAGTGGGCAAACCATTAACCATATGTAGATTTGAGACCTTCTGGCAAAAGCAATTGTCTTCATTTTATGATGATTTGTAAAAGATCCATCAAAGTTGTGGGAAAAAATGACCCAAACATCTGCATTTAAGGCTAGTCCCCTCCTTGATGGCTTTCAGAAGATTATTAAAAACTGAGCTTTTCTGGGGAGCTTCTCAGTGATTTTTACTTATTACATCATCTTTTACTTTTTAGTGTGATCATTTACATGGCTGTTAATTTATTTTTTCTTTATTTCTTTGTTTGAGAGTATACAAGTGATATAAATTCAGTGTATATAAATAAATCAACATGTACCCATTAGCCAGTTTGATTCATAGATCAGATTTAGGCTTTTGTTTAACTCCATAATATATATGTAATGTTTCATGAGGTCAAAACATAGCATATCATCTGTGCTTGGAAGCTAAGCTGCGTCCAACCTTGTAAGTACTTCAGTGGGAGAACTGTTGAGGTATATTGTAGATGGAAAAGCAAGTTTTTTAAAGTCTGAAAGAAATGGCAAGCAACTTTCTCTGTTGCTACCATAAAATCACCAGGAATGAACTTCACATAAAAGGGACAAATGAAGAACATCCTTTGGAAGGGACAAAACCATTAATGTGCATTTTTTTCTTCCTTCTATATCAAACTTTAGCAGCAAAAATCTCTCAGTAAATTAATAATAATAAAGTGCAATATTAAATGAGGAGGATGAAGACAAGGAGGAGAAACAACATCTGGGAGTTATTTCATTTTCCCACAAACTTAGGCAATTTAGCTGCCAATGCCTTGAACATAGAGAGAAGCTGTACAGCCCAGAACAGGAGAAGTCACACTGGGACTCTGTGGGTAGACTGTACAACAAGTAAAAAGGTATCTAGAGGGTCTCTAGAGGGAATGGAATCATAGCTGAGATTGTGAATGCAGTCTTAGGATTCTGAGGCAAAAGGAGTAAGACATTTCTGCTGTCTTGTTGAGCCTATCTCCCTGTACTCACCAGATATGTTAAGAGGGGTTTAATTTGCTAAGAATTAAGTTAAAAAGTTACTGAGCCAAATATTTGATGCATGATTCTAAGTTCTACTTAAAAATGAGAGATTGTTCTCCTGAGCCACATATAGCTTTATTTCATCCCAGGGCTGAATTGTAATAGTTAAGGGGAAGTGAGGGTGCAAAAATTGGGGAAGTTGAGAGGTAAACCAGGACAATGGAAATTAAAAAAGATTAATGAGAAAAGTCAGGAAATGACCATATCTAAGAATTAGCAAACATTTTTTTTAATGCTGGAATAATATTGCTTTTTCCATATTGTATAATGTTGCTAGTTCATCAAGTTAGAAGGACAAAATAGATATAAACTCATTATTAAAGGAAAAGGGGGGGAGGGAAGGATATTCTTCTAATCCTGTAACAAAGTAAGTGTGAGATTTGATTATGATTAATTTGCATGGACATTTTATTAATAGTCATATAATTAGCTGACCTGAAAAAAAAAAAATCTGGTCCTAATGGAAAGTGTGATGAACTACACGGACTGCCCAAATGCACCATAAAATTAGATTTTATCAATTATTGGTTTATATATATATACACACACACACACACACACACACACACACACACACACACACATACACTAATGATAATTCAGGATATTTTAATGTAGGGTTGGGTTATCATTATTGATTTAGCTCTGTTTCTTAACATTTCATGCATCTTCGGTATTCCCAACATTCAAAGAAATATTATTCTTTCTATTGATTATTGATTTTAAGGCCCTCTACACAATATTGCAAAATAATATTCTTAACAGATTCTAAATGAAAAAATCACAAGGAAACCACCACCATTTTATCCAATTCAGCTAGGAGTGTATACATTATAATCGCTCACACATTTGGGGCTTGTCATACTATCACACATGGGTTTCTCTATTTTCTTGGAAGACATCAGGTTTTGGACCCAGGGTTGGTTTAAGAAAATTCAGGAACCCCTGCAACACCAGGTCAGAGGGAGTTCTCCTTGATATGGTTCTTGATTAAGTTTGCAAACGGATTGCTGCAAAATGAGATATTAAGAGTATGTATTTAAATAACCTGACATTAAAAATATATATCTTAAATTATGGTGGATACAGGAATGACCACACAGTTTAATCCTGCTTAGGTGAATGGGGCTATTGGTCCAAACTACCCATGGGATAAGACGAAGCTGTTAATTTATGAGAGGATGTGCCCACCCAAAAATCCCATCTGCCTGAAGTAAATATGCAGCTGTGCAGGCTCTGACTTCCTTAAACCAGACCTCTTTCAATCAAGTACCTTATTAACAGAGATGATTAAACCTTTCTCCTAAACTAAGGTAGGCAACATTTTGGTGTCCAAAGGAGCAATCTTAATATTCTTCCAGGGGAACAGCTGCAGTGGGTCGTAAAGTGGCTGGAGTTATATGATCTAAATGGGTAAAGGTTGCACTTCTAATTTATCTGAATTTAGGGAAGGATATGCATTTTTTTTTCTGCAAATCCAATCTGTAGTTCAGTACTTGATAGAGTCCAAAGTCAGAACGGCCTAAATTATGCCCTAATACATTGATATGTACCCAGCTATCCCCAGTAAGTACTTTTTCATGCACACACAACTCACAAATTGTGAGTTGTCCCATTTATCCCATTGCTAAATATAAGAGTTGCACATTTTAATGCATTTATAATGCATTTTTAAAAAAATGTTGATTTCAGATTTGACAATCTGTACTTCTGTAGTGTTAGTTAGGGCAGTCCTGTATCTTCCAGCATGCATAACCTAGATGTGTTGGCATATGGACCTGGATTTATGAAAGTAGACTCCCACATTTCCATCTCCCCACTTCTTTCTTTCTGACTATCCAATGCTACACAGAGGACAGTATGTATTTGTTTGTTTGTTTATCAAATTTCTCACCACCTCCGAACAGAGGGACTCTGGGTGGTTTACAACATAAAATAATTATATAATAAAATTCCAATATAAAATATAGACTAAAACAATTTTTAAAAACTACCAAATATAATAAAATCCCAATGGCTATGGTCTCATTCAGTCCTTGCATAGGAGGGGCACTTAAAGGCCAACCCCAAGTATGACTATTCTCCTCCCTGCCCAAGCCTGATGGCAGAGCCAGGTCTTCAATTCCCTCCAGAAGGCTAGGAGCAATGGGGCTAATCTCACCTCCGGGGGCAAGATGTTCCAAAGGGCAGGCGCTACTGCAGAGAAGGCCCACCTCCTGGACCCTGCCAGATGGAATTCTCTTGCAGACGGGGTCCTCAGCATGCCCTCTCTGCATGACTGGGTGGGACGGGCTGATGAAGCAGGGAAGAGGTGGTCCTTCAGGTAACCCAGTCCCATGCCATGTAGGGCTTTAAAGGTGATAACCAACACCTTGACTTGGACCCAGAAGCAAACTGGTATCCAGTGCAGCTCAAGAAGCAAAGGTGTTATATGTGCCCTTCTAGGGGCACCAAAAATAGCCCACGTGGCCACATTCTGGACCAGCTCAAGCTTCCGGATATTCTTCAAGGGTAGCCCCACGTACTGCGCATTGCAATAGACTATATGAGAGATAACAAGGGCATGAGTGACTGTCCGAAGGGCCTCCCGATCCAGCATGCTGTCTCCTCCTAACGTGAGAGAGAAGATTCCATCTTTTCTTCTGCACCAAAGCTAACTCTTTCAGCAGGACCTGCTGTTTAGAGAAGTCTCCAGGTGACATTCTTTGCAAACTAAGCGTATACAGTATATGGATGCCCAATTGTAAGGTTTAGGTATCTTTCTATTTTATGGAAGCAAAAAAAAATGTAGACGAACAATTAGATCTTTGTGAGCTTGGCTCCATTTGAGAAGAGGATGCATGGGCCTTATATAGTAATTCTTCCCTGTGTCACTTCAGCTGAATGTGTGAACCACAGCACAGGTTTAATTATTAGTGAAAGGAAGTATCTGCACTTATAAGTGTGCCCTTTCATATTTGTGTTTACACTGGGCTAAAAATATCCACTTTGCCAGCTGCATGCCGAGAGTTATAAGTAAACCATGTCCTATTTGTGTTCAGGATAAATTTTATCCTTATTTTTTTTTAAAAAACGAACAACCAGACTGAATGAAAATAAATCAGTTATTGTAGTTGAATATCCTAAGGTCAATGCTGCAAAAGACAGAGAGAAAGGGTGGCCGGGGGCAGGGGGGAGGGAGGGAGAGAATGAAGGCACTAATATAGAAAGCTTTAGGGGTTTGTTCCGATAAGCTGTACAGTTGAGTCCTGAAGCTTTTTTTTTATGTGAAAAGTCCATCGGTGATAAGAGATTTTACAGAATAGAGATATATAAAACAAATTGATTTGCAAGGAAGTGCTTTAGTATGGTGCTGTTCTGTTCAATCAGCCATGCCCTCTTCCAGGATAAGCCTTTCCACACCATGCTCCCTCCTTTTCCCCTGGCTTTCCATATTTTTTCTTCATTTTCCTCATGAATCCATGACCAGTCAGCATGTTCAGTCCTCAATGAGCTGCTCTGATGTTCCCAATGTATGTCTGAGTTTTTCCCCAAAAACTATTTTCTTGAGATGATCCAGAGCTGCATTTGGGCTTGGAGGTGCTATTCTGGCTGCTGGCTGCATTCAGTAACGCACTTCATCTTAGTCCTTAAAATGAGAAAAAAATATGGTGCTGCCCAAAATGGCAAAGTTCGCAGATCCTAGACTGTCTGATATGACTTTATTATATTTATTATATTTATTATATTTATTTATTTATTTATTTATTTTCTAACCCGCCTTTATTATTTTTTATAAATAACCAAGGCGATGAACATTCCCAACACTCCTTCCTCCTCCTATTTTCCCCACAACAACAACCCTGTGAGGTGAGTTGGGCTGAGAGAGAGTGACTTTCCACTCAATAAATATAAGAGAGCAAAACCAGTGAAACCTGGAACCTGTGAATCAGACTATTTTCAGCATATTGCGCAATCATAAGTCTGATCCATTTAGTAGCCCCATTTTTTAAAAAAGTTAGGTAGCCTACTTGTATTCTTAAATACATTCCTATTTTCTCTAAAAGCATGCATACATGCATTTGGAAAATATATTTGTATCTTTTTGAGCAAAAAACTGTCATAACCTTTAGGAAAAGCAGTAAATAGTAAATAGCAGAGTCGTTTTCAAGTTGGGTGGTGTAAGAAATACGATAAATAAATAAATACTCTCTGGCCTGCACCTTAGTTTCATGTGAATTCAGCAACAGAAGAAGATTTGGCATGCTAATTGTATCTTTAATTTATGGGAGAATATAGGCATTTTAATCCTAAACTCACCTGCTTCTATCTTTTGTGCAGGTTAGGAATAGTTTTCTCTCATAGTAAAGGGTTGTCCTCACTTAGTTCTTGCAGTGTTGAAGCTTGGGCTGGACCCTGATATGGAAGTCAAGGGCACTCACATGGTTCAAAGTCCCCAGATGACTTTGTAGGTGACTCCCAGGATGAAGCAGGTGATGGAAGAAAGAGCAAATAGGCTTGAGTTCAGTTCTTGGGTTGGTGTGACCATATCAGTATCCAGTGAAATTGATGCTCTTTCCCAAAGCCTGCTTTTTTTCATGTTTGGGGGAACATTCAGCTGGACATGTATGTAGTTTGGTTCCTGTTGCAGATGCTGTGTTTATTGTTTTATTAATTTTTCCACAATGAAATGGTGATTTACAGGCGGTACAGGCAGGCTAAGATTACTTAGAGTCTAAGATTACTTATCTGCAACATGGAGGGCTTGCTTAGTAATTGTTTTGAGAGCTCACATTTTGTTCAGGGATGGAGAAAGTGTTACTAGGTCATACCTGTTGTAAGAGAGAACACAGAATTTCTGGTCTTAAAGGCTGACATGTTTGTATATCTATTCTTAAAAGCTATATTTTCTTTCTGCATCTCTCTTATGCCACTCTTCAGAAAGAGATTTCCTTCCTTTTTCTACTGACTATTTCACCATTGCTGCATAAATTGCATATTTATGACTGTAATCCAAGGCTCAATTAAATATACTTTAGCAACATTTATTTTAAAAGGACCTAAACATCTTTCATTGGAACATTGGCTACTTTGCATGTATGTATGTCTGTGTGTGTGTGTGTGTGCATGCATATATATTTCTTGCATCCTCTTGGGTTCTATTAAACACACGTACCTAGATAAATGTGATAGTTCTGGGTATTGTTTATTTCACCACACATATATAACCAGAATGACAAATAGGTACATCATTCATTGCTGCTACTTTGTACCTATCCCATAGATCCAGGCCTAGACCTGTAGGACTATGCAAACATTTCTCAGCAACGGACCCGTGAAGTATGTTAATATCTGATGAGAAAAGATCCTTATATGATGATATGCTTCACACTTAAATACAAATTGGTTATGACATGCAAAGTGATTGTGGTCATTAAATGGAAGGCAATGTTTTCTCGTTTAAGATAGTATAATCTGGTCTGGGTAGACGTGGCTGCAGGCAAGCCAAGAAAACATGTGTTAAAATTCTGTTGCTTTACCAGTTAAACAAAATTAAATGAGACATTTTGGCACATTTGCTCTGTTCACTGATTCAATGTAGTTTATACATCGTAACGTTTCACATGCCATGGGGCTGACGCGCATTTCTGTTTGGGAGGGAGCTGCTGTGGGACCTTGTACCAAGCTCTGTCTGTGGAATCAGTACAATGGAATGTGTCTGGGTTATGTTATCTGTTCAAGGCCTTTTTCCCACAGACCATCAGAAACCATTAGGAGCACCTGGGATTGTGAACTTGAGAAGATTCTACGGGGGGAGGGATTTCATTTGCACCAAGGGTTTTTAGTTTGAGTTTGGCACGCTTTTAACATTCTCAGCTTTCTCTGTGATCCTGCATACTATTCTTTAATAAATCAGATATCTTTGAATTCCTGCTCATGAGTCTGATGGTGTTTTAGAATAGGCAACCATTACATAAAGCTGAAAATCCCAAAGTTGTACCATTAGCTCCTACCAAGATCAGTCTCTTGTGAGGGAAAATAGTTAACGATGGCTGAGTCAAAATCCACAACCGGAGGACTCGAGGAGACGGCTAGCTTGATGCCCGAGTCGACGGTCAAGTGCGGAGAACTGGATCTCACCGCAGAACCTTCAGAATCCCGAAACCTGTCAAGGGAGGAATCAAGTTCCAATTCTGATGCAGAGGATTCTGACAATGGGGAAGAGCCAAAGCAACCGGCACCCAGCAAAGTGCTCGCAGAGTTGATCCCTGGTTGGGGTTCCCCCACTTCATCCAAGGTACCCTTGGATGAAGTGGGGGAACCCCAACCAGGGACGTCGGGGACGTCCTGGAGGTATCGGTTCCCGCTAACTCCAGACAAAGAATCTACCACGGTGTCAACTGAGAGGAAACCGGGCACATGAAGGAGGGGGTACTCTCGAACCCCTGAGAGTTGATGGAAGCCAAAATAGAATCGATGGAGTACATGTTGAGAAACCTGTCTTTGTCACTGGAGGGGCAGGGGAGGCACGGAGGAGATCCCAGCTTCCCGCAACCATCCCCCATCCTCCCATCCGGACAGCCAGCGAAGCGGGGCCAGAGACAGCTCCGGGATGAATCTCCACCCCACAGAACCTGGCCATCAGTATCCCTACCCTGAAAAGGGAAAGCTACTGTAACCTGGGGCCCAACCACTCAAGTGACCACTGGTTCCATTCAAACCAGAGGCGGAGTGAGAGACTTTTCTGTCAAGTTTGATGGGGATCCAACAAAGTTATCTTTCTTTTTAACTAATGCTAAAAGTTATATGAGGCAGTTTAGAGCATACATTAACTACCATCAGGACGATTGGGTGGAACTGTTACCTTTTGCTGAAGTTGCTTACAACAATGCTGTGCATCAAAGTACCAGACAAACCCCTTTTCACATGGTTTCTGGTCACAACTTTGTTCCCATCCCTGAACTGCCACAGCCCCCTTCCCAAACAGTTCTGCGTCTGACTGGGCTGTTAAACTGTCTGATTCCTGGCCAATAATTCAACAAGCTTTAGCTGATGCCCAGGCTGCTTACAAGTCTCAAGCTGATAAGCATCGCTCTTTACAACACGACTTCAAAGTTGGGGATCAGGTGTATCTATCTACTAAATTTATCAAATCCCCACAACCCTCTAAAAAACCTGCTCCCAAGTTCATTGGTCCTTTTCCTATTGTTCGTCTTATCAATCCAGTTACCATTCAATTGGAACTGCCTCACAATTTAAAACACTTGCACCCTGTTTTCCATTGCAGCTTGCTTAAGCCTGTGCACAACTCACCGCGCTGGCACCCTCAACCTCCTCCTCCTGCTCCAATTATGATTGACGGCCAACAATACTTCGAAGTCAAGGACATTGTTGATTCTCGCAAGCTTCGAGGCACCCTCCAGTATCTGGTCCAATGGAAACACTTTCCTCACCCTGAATGGGTGTCTGCCACCATGTTAACGCTCCTGATTTAGTTAACCATTTCCACCTTGCTTACCCTTTGAAGCCTGCTGCTTGATGTATTCTTTATTTTTTGGGGGGCAGTATGTCATGTTCACTGATTCAATGTAGTTTATACATCGTAACGTTTCACATGCCATGGGGCTGATGCACATTTCTGTTTGGGAGGGAGCTGCTGTGGGACTTTGTACCAAGCTCTGTATGTGAAATCAGTACAATGGAATGTGTTTGGGTTATGTTATCTGTTCAAGGCCTTTTTCCCATAGACCATCAGAAACCGTTAGGAGCACCTGGGATTGTGAACTTGAGAAGATTCTACTGGGGGAGGGATTTCATTTGCACTGAGGGTTTTTAGTTTGAATTTGGCATGCTTTTATCATTCTCAGCTTTCTCTGTGATCCTGCATACTATTCTTGTCATGAATAAGGATGGCGAGCAGGGGGCTCCCATCCAGACTGTTAAGCACATGCGTAGCACTGGGGAATTGGTCAGCCATTCAGAGAGACACAGATCGGGACTGCCTTAACCTTTGGGTTTTATATGTCTGGGTTTTTCCCACACTTCTTTAGTTTGTTAGGATTCCTGTTATGTACTAGCAATAAAACATTAGAGACCAGTTCCTTGTCTCAGCGTGGTTCCTGACTGTTAGGACAATTCTTTAATAAATCAGATATCTTTGAATTCCTGCTCATGAGTCTGATGGTGTTTTAGAATAGGCAACCATTATACTTTGATCCAGAAATGTTTCTAGGTACAGGTGTTCTCATGAGTACAAAGCTGTCTCCATTCACCTAGGAAATTATAATAGATCATAAAGGGATACTGAGTGAAGCTTATTATGCAATTAAGATGAAACTCAGGAAATATATTTATTTAAGCTTAGACTATTTGTTCATCTGTTCAAATATGGTACCTTTTGACTGGCATTAGCAACACCAGCTCTCCAAAGGGGCCAGACCATCATTCCACTACCTATTTTATTAGGGCTCACATAAGCATTTTAACAATAGAGAACAGCTTTTTCCTGCTTGGCACCTACTACTTGTATTGGGCTTACAGCTCTAAGGATTTTCACCACTGTGGTTAGCAACTGGCTGAGGGTTCTGCAAATTGTAGTTCCAATGGTTCAGAATGTTGCCAGCTTGGGCAAGACCAATATAATGCATTTAAACAGATCCCCATTTCCATTGTTGATATATGAGATACATGACTTATCTGTATGGCATGTCCTCCAGGATTAAGTCAATGATCTGAGGAAGAGAATGTCTTGGCTTGTTAAAAATATCCTAGTAGACTGATCAGGACATCAAAATGAATACATACACACACACATATAACTATGTCTATTCAAATATATATTTTTGAATCAGCAATTTAGTGAATGTAATGCATCTATTTGAAGGTCAAATCTTACATAAATGTTGATTACATTTTGGATAAATGGCTTCTATTCTTTTTGTCTCTTAAACAATCAAAGAATCAAAGAATGGCAGAATATATGCTCCATACAAAGACCACAGGATATTTAGATTATTACTAATGAGCTAATCCATCTATTGCAGTGTGCTCCAGCTGCACATAGTTAAAAGAGTTCAATTAAAATTAAACTTTATTTAGCACATAGATAATTGATCCATGGTAGTATGTGGTATAACTGGCAGATTAATGGAAAGCATTTTCCTGTTTAAAAATAAAAATGATTGTATTAGAAAATCTAGAAATATACTCCTGACATACAAATTTAATCTGAAAACCTGGCTTATTAAGGAAATGAAAGAGAAAAAGAAGGTGAAGCTATTTTTTTCTCCTATCCAAAAAGCTTATACATACTATAACTAAGAAACCCAATGGAACTTTAATATATATACACCACCTTCTCCCGTGGATGGTCATGAAGGTGACATACATTTCCTCCTTGTATCTTCATATCTTCATGTGCAGTCGCATATGTTGGCTGTGCACATGAAATGAAACTGTCATTTATCATTCATCATGTATAGAATTTTAACTGGCTTTACTGCATATTATCTATGAACATGTCATTTGGCTTTTACCCATGTGCATAAATCCTGTTTACTAGAGTGGAAGAAAACTGTGTATAGTTTTCTATACTTGTACTTCCACCACTTATAGTTCTTCAGCCATATTCTGAAGAATTAAATGAAAAGTCTGTAGGAATATCTAATTGTCCACATTTCACACTAAGGTTTTTCTCCCTGGATTTAGACAATTACCTGGAAAGGTTAAAAATAGAAGAAATTGGGGAAAGCATTCTGTTTTCAGGGTCTGGAGTTTTTGTTCATACTTTCTAACAGCTTTTTCACATCTGTTCCCACCATTTATTGTTATACATCTTGCTTTGCAGTTCAACAATTCTATACATCCTTATTTTTGTATTCATGTCCAGTCTGCGGGCTTTTCACAATCATCTGATTGAATCTAATCTAGATTGCTAGAGTAAAGTGTTATTTCATCAGATATAGCAAGGCTCTTTCTCTTTAAGATACAGTGTTCCCCAAGGTCCTGTAGTGGGATGATTGCTACTTAATTATTATTAAAAATAACTGTCCTTTAGGGTGATTAGTGAAGAGGAACCCTTATTTGTTGATGACAGCAAATTAACCAGAAGAATGGAAAACTGTTTAGAATCAAGAATTCTAAGAGGATATCTTGGAAAGCTGTTAACACCTGGCTTTCTAATGAGGCACTGGGATAGGATTGTATAGGTAGGTAGCATGGATGGAGGGTAACTCAGCCTACTGTGGGGCATCCCAAGGGGAGAATTAAGGTGCAGAGTTTTTTGTTTTATTGTTTTATTGTTTTTACTGTTTTATGATTACTTTATTTGTTGATTTTATTGTTGTTGTGAGCCACCCAGAGTTGCTTAAGATGAGGGGCCATATAAACTTTTTAAATAAATAAATTGGTGAATAAACGGATGGATGAATGAATAGATAGATCACACTGTGAGAGATTGTGGGGAGATAGGGAAAGGAATGGAAGAGAGAGCAGACAAACAGTCAAGAGATGGCAGGCAAGTCAGATGACATATTACCCCATAAACAGCAACTTACCCCACCTGGGAAGAAATATTTCAAATCATTCAAATACACTCCACCTTAATTAACTCATCATAAATGAGGCTGAGAAATCCCTTTTCCAAATTACCATATTTACTTCAGAGTAGCATTAGAGATACCTTACTGAACTCTGTGGTTTTTCTTTCCTTGATCTTGCCCAGCTTCATGGTGCTAGATACACATATACAGTACATTCCAATGATGATCAGAATTGATCCTGGAATTGTGTAATGCTTGATGAAAATATGAATCCAGTACACAGCAGCTGTGGAAAAGATAGAATCAATTTAGGATTATTAGGAAATGCCTTTGTACAAATCTACAATTTGACCCCATTTGGAATTCACTGATGCTGAAAAAGATTCAGATATTGATAAAGAAATTGTTCAACTTTTCTCATGCTAGAACTGAATGCCATCCAACGCAACTGACTGGCAATAGATGCCAGTCAAAGGCAATATTTCATCATATAATGCAGAGGTGAAAAATCTGTTGTCCTCCAGATTTTCTTAAACTATAACTCTCTGCAAGTATACCTCCCAGTATGGTCAAAGGTGATGTACTGTATGCTGGAAGGTATAATTCAATACATGGAGGGTCATAGATCCTGCATCCCTGATTTAATATATTAATTTGAAGGAGTCTAATGCATGAATTTTTATGTCATAATACATTTGTTAGTTTTCAGAATGATAAAGGACTCCTTTAGAAATGATCAGGTTTTCACTAATGCAAAATTCTTCTCCCACTATATGGTGATGGCCACTAGTTTGGATAGCTTATTGGGTTAACAAAATTCATGAAGGATAAGTCCATCAGTGACAGGGAGGTAAGTCTGGACACAGTATATTCCTGTCCCAGGGAAGCAAACAAAGACAAAGGCCTTTTTATTTCACTTGTTTTTATTTTATCTATGACTATCCACTTGTGGAAGTAGGATATGTTATGCTGGAAGGAGAAGGAGAAGGAATGAACTTTTACTGAATGTAAAAATCCATATGTCACTAAAATATGAAGTCCTATGGAAATCTAAATTCTGTGTGTGTGTGTCAGATACATTGGCATAGTTTATACTGTGCAAGTTTTCCTTTAAGTAACATTTCTTATAATATCTCAATTCATAAGATATTTGTTACTATGCTTAATGGAACTATGAAGAAAGATGTTGCAATTAAACTTTCATAATCTATACATGAACACACATGAGCACAGACATATGTTCACTTATTTTACAATTCACTGTCCTACCTGTGAGATTTTATGACTGTTGACATTGTCAGTTTTTACCTCATTACTTATCACTGCTTACTGGAAGTACAGCTAATAGTAGATTTCCATAGAGTTTGTGTGTGCAGAAATGTAAATTCTGACACTGGTAGTGTCAGCTACTAATCTCCCTTACTCAGTTCATGTCAAGAAAATACATCACAGACCTCAACAACTGCCATTCCTGCTTTAAATAGATCTACATTTTTCTAGACTTTATACTGTGATGATGGCTGCTTCAGCACAACTGGTGTCCCTTCCCACTTCTAAACAACCACAGCCATCTCAATCACTCCCTCATACAAAATAAATTAAATTAACTATTATATTTTACTTTTAACCAGATGCAATTAATATAAGGCAAACTAAATATGATCGGTTGCCATCTTCTGGCCAGTTCAACCAGAAAAGATTTTCTTTTTAACATCCATAGAGGGACACAAAATGACCATTATGCATAACCTATTGAACCCTTATTCTTTCTGACTCTGATCCACATCCTGAGGCTTATGTCCTTCTCTGGCTGGCAAAGAAGATGATGTCTAGGGCTGTGTAAGAAGCCACTGGAGCCATTTTGTGAGGTGTAGCAGTTCATAGCAGCCATATTGATTCAGTTCCCCTGGTAGTGCTAGCACTTAGAAGCGGCTTCTGCACATGCAAGCTCAGAAACTTATACTCAATACTGAAACTCCTGGATGACACCTTGAAGCATCTTTATGATAGTTCTATTGTCTTATTGTCGCAATTGGGTGAAACACATTGCCTTTTCACGTTGATGAGAATCATGTTGCCTTTGTGTGTCCACCACCCCATCAAAGCAAAGCCAGGCAATTTAATAATAAAATTATAAACAAACCTTACAAGCCCCAAAAGATGAAATTGTCAAATGATTATGGCTGGAATGAAAATTGCACCAACAATTGTACTGAAACTGATATGGTACAATTTTGTACAAATAAAATGTCTGCTTCAATATAGATGTCACACTCCAATTTCTATAAAAAGATTGAAATATTTATAATTTCTGGTTTAACCCAGATTCTCACATCTTCTGTGTCTTTATTTTTTTTCTTCTTTTTCAAACACACCAAAGTGAGACATGGTTCAGTGGGTGATTATGGTATTTAATCAATGGGACTAACGTTTCTTCCCCAAAATGTAATTAGGCAGGTTTAGACTTTGTATTTGATGCTATTATTTAAGGGCAAAGTCTCTTTAATTGGTAATTAGCATTACTTCATTTACTTCAAAATATATTAAACCTCTTGCATTTGGTGGCCTTCTTGCTCATTTTGCAGGTCCTGCCTTGCAATCTCCCTCTCAAAAAAAAACAACCCACCATTGTGCCTTGATCCAAAATGTTCCCAATCACTTGGATATTTAAACAGAGAAGAGATCCAGTCAGTGATTCTACTACCTAATCTAACCTAATCCATCATTTTAACCTACTCTATCATTAGGAGAAATTGGCTGGTTTTATTTTTAAGCAAAGGGAATTGTGTGCTTTGGGGCTACAGAAACAAAACATACACTCTGTAAAGAAGAATCAGCATAGAAGTACATTACTGAAATAACAGAAGGGGGTTCAATTTTTACAAATGAATTAATGCATTTATTCATTTACAGGTAAGAAATTGATTAAGCATTGCAGAACTAGAAAGCTGTGTGTCTTCATCACGAATTATGGCATGAGCACATTCCAGTACATGCCAGTGATGTTCACATGTCTATATTCCATACCATACACATGATCAACTCATGGTGTTTTTCTGCATGAGGGCTTTCTAGTTTGAGTGGTTAAAATATTGGCATATTACCACAAGTTAGACAACAAATAAGGAAAATTCCATGACTATTGTACCATTTTAAAAAGCAATGAAGGGGAAGACATCATGGATAGATTGGCCTGAAGCCAATATATTTTTCTATTGGTATCATAAGAGGAATGCAGCCATCTTAATGGGCTGAAACAAGCCAAATGTGGCAAACAGCAATGTGCCTTGTCTGGATTGACAAGACTGTCTGGGGATGCCTCTAAGCTGGTTTTTACTTAGCTTTACAAATTTTTCATGTAACCATCTTTCTCCTGATCACATACACATGCATATATAGTATATCACTGCTCTGGACACTAGCTATTTAAAGCTATTATTTAATGCCATAATAAGTAGTAATTTAAATACAAGGTAAGATCACCACATTTTCTTGTTTACTGGTGATGTTAATGTTAAACTGACGTGGAAATCTCCCCCCGAAAGGCAGCCTATGATTTGTTATCATTAAACTGTCAACTCTGTCATGTATTAACCATAGATTCATACTCTAGGTCTTTTAGCATATCACTTTACTTTGTATCAGTTCCCCCCCCCCCCAAAAAAAACCCTTAAGCATTTTAATTGTATCACTGCTATTTTTCTATTAACTGTTTCGTGCATTTTTCCCTTGGCCTTTTAATTGCAGTTTAATAGTGGTCATTAACACATTAAGGGGTGTTAGAAGAACATTTGAAGTCCTCTTGACTTCTACCAAAGTTGACACTTCAATGCTACAGTAATTTCAGCTATTCATTTATTTAATAGTGACCTATGCAAATGTGGAACCATGTCATTTTACAAATTGACTGTAATAATTAACTAGAAAGGCAAAGTAAAATGAAACAGGTTATAATTAGAATAATACTGCTACAGTATTACGTCAGCTAGAATAAAATAATCTCAAATGATTAAATTGGTTTCAATTATTAAGGATCAGTTTAATGTACCCACTGTTCTGATTTTATATATATTTTTTTACAACTCTCTTTTTTGTGTGCATTGGATGTCACCTCATGCAATTTATGCATTTTATTCATCTTGGTAAAACAGGCATTACAAAAGTTTAATTAAGTACTAAAAGACTTCATATTATTCTGTTGAATTTTAAATTAGTTGCAGAATCTCGTGATACTGAAAGAACATACCATTCATACTCATTTCAATTAGCTTGCATCTATTACATTGTCTTTTTTCCTTAACCGGTAAGTATAGAAGAGTATAAGAAGATTCAGTATTCATCTCTGGACCTAATTTGAATTCATATGAACATAAGCATCAATGTTACCTTGTCCAGTACTCTAATTCTTCCCTCACTTACACAATGATTTTCATTCTATGATATGGAGTATTGCCTTTTATTATTTTAACTTAAATTACATGGCAGGTATTTCATTATTAAGGTAGAATCAACAAGGCATTAAGCATTTTGACACAGTGTTGATCCCTCATGCTTAAAATATATTCTGTTTATCTTACAGAGACAGCAGTGGGGGTGAAAAGAACTGGTCTGAATATGGCAATATGGATTACCTCCACAAAATGCTGTCATCTCCAATGCAAAGATGAGCAGATGTGCTTCACTCAGTTTCATGATTACACCACAGGTTTTCACATCCAAGCATCTTTAAATTATCATGATTACATTTGGCACCACTACCAAAGTCTGATGGCAATTTATCATAGAAACATAAAACCAGAATTTATCAAAAATTAAAATTGAATTTATCACAATTAAAAATTGAACACTAAACACAGACTATTAAAAGACTGATTAAAAAATCTTAAAGAGCTTTATAAATGTCAAAAGGGGAGTCGGTTCTTTCATTTCAAGACAGAGCACACTGCAGAGGGCAGGAATGAAAAGGCTGAACTCTGAGGAACCATCAGACCATGCCATGGCATTTATAGGTGAACTTCCCAAAAATGACCTCAGTGAGAATGGAAGTGTGGATTATATAGACAAAAGCCTTCTTTTGGGTAGCCTTGACCCTATCTGTGTAGGCATTTAAAATAACAATCATCACTTTGCATTTCAGCTGGAAAGAGATCTTCTGCTGATCTCCAATTATCATGGAGAAGTAAATTTGGAAGTAAAGATACATTGAATTCCATATACTAGGGATGGGCAAATAGTGGCCAATGGGGTTCATGCAGGCACAAGCTTCAGGTATGAATCTAAAATCTCTTGGAATTCAAAACTTTTTTCAGTAACATTTTTTTCCCAAAAAAGAAATAAAATGCAAAATAAATATGTGAAGAATTTGTTTTACTTAAAAAAAAGAAGCAAACATATTCTGAAAAATCAAGGCTATGCTTACATCATTTTTACAAATTGCATAGAAACATGGAAACATTTCAAGTTAGCTGCATTCTGACAGAACAAAACCATAAATCTCAGTCTGTTCTGTGTTCCACTGGAACAAAATTTTAAAGTTTTTAAGCATTTCAGCCATAGGAAAAATAGGTAGTCAGTATGAGCTCTTTACTCCCTTCCTTTGTAACCAAGGAGTAGACAGAATTAGAGTATATGCTGAATGCTACCTAAAACCTGAACTCCAAAAAAATTGACCAGGGAGATCATTTTAAAAACATTTTTAAAAATCCCAGGTAGGGCAGAATGGAAGTACAACAGATTTGATTAGAACCCTACCACTTCTTATTCTCAGGCCACTTCCTTACTATTGCTAAATAGTAAATCTTCTAAAATAATTTTGTCATAAGGTAGGTGATATAAAGTCCATTCACATTATTGTTATCTTGGTACAATGATTGGATGACATTAAATGATTCTATAAATTACTACTGAGAAAATGGCTTAAAATTTCAGTCAGTAAATAAACCCAGGGAAGAGAAAGAAAGCTAATTACTCATCTACATTCTTTCTATTTGCACTTTGTTCAACTACTAGCAGGCACTTTCATAGCAGTATGGCACTATCACCCTGGAAAGAACAAAAGAAGTCCAGTAAGCCAGCGCTTGCTCAACCCTTGCTCTTCCTGGGTGATAAAACTGGTCAGGTTGAGATTGGACCTGGTTAAGGGAAATGAGCAATGGCTCCTTGAGTGCTGGATATCGTACATTTTAAAAATGTTATTTGGGTATGTTGGAAGTAAAAAGAAAGCCAAAGAGAATATAGGTCCATTGTGGAGAGAAAGAGGTGAAGCAGTAATGGGTGATGGTAAGAAAGCAGACCTTAATTTTATGTGTGCCTTTTCTCAGAAGGGAAATTGAGCCCTAACTGATCCTGGGTATCCACTGTGGAAAGGAGGAACTGCAACTTAGGTTACAGAAAGAAAAGGTAGTAAGAACCTACCTAATTTAAATGAATTCAAATGTCCATGGCCAGTTGGCCATTCTGGGCTACTGAAGAAATTAGCAGAGATGATTACAGAACCACTTGGAGGACTCGTGTGTTCTGCCAAGTGTCCAAGCAGTGATCAGGTGCTCAAATAATTGGTTCTTTTAGATCCAGAGACAATAGGCATGCCAGTGGATAAAGAAATGTTAAGCTTAAGCAAACAGAGTTAAACAGAAACACAGTTTAAACCAGAAACACAGTTTAGGCAGATTAAACAAAAGTATAAAAAGCATAGCATAAAGAAAGAAATCATAACATACCTAAGCAAGTTAATACACAATCCCTTTTATGTTGCCAGGAACCTCCTGACCAAGGCAAAAGGGACTCCCCAGGGTGGCAGTTGTTCTACAACACCCAGTGAACTGGATCTGTACAGAAGCTCCCAAAATTCAAAACAATTCCAGGAGTTTTTATCAAAGTCTGGCTCTTAAACCTTGTGACCAAGTTTCCATGGTACCAAGGCTATATGGCCTGACTTTGACTAGGGTCTGGAGCATCTGTTTATGACCTCACCCAAAAGCCTGGGAAGCTTTACAGATAAGCCAGTGCTTAACAAAACAATGGGGGGGGGGTGTTTCCTCTCCCCACCACTCCACACTTTCGGGAGGGCTGTTGGAGGAGTTATTCTCAAACTAACAACCTTGTGGTTGTATCTCCCCCCCCCCCCATGCCAAACAGAAAGAAAAACAAGCCAATTAAGCATCAGCATAACTCAACATAAACTCTAATCTACTTTGTGTGAGGGAGAAAATCAACATATGTCACTTAACTCCTCAAAATAACACTGGTCTTCTGCATTGCCACTACATGGTGAGATTCCAGAAGACTGGGAGAAAATTTCATCCCCATCTTCAAAAAGGGAGAAGGAAGAGCATCTGCAAAACTACAGATCTATCAACTTGATGTCTATAAATGGTAAGGTCTTTGAAAGATTATCAAGCAGCATGTTTGTGAGACAGACATGCTCACAAACAAACATGGCTTGTCACAAACAAATTATGTTAGACAAACATTATCTTTTCCACTGATGTTGTTTGTGTTGGTGTGTGTGTGTGCGTGTTTTAAAGTTCAGTAGTGCACCATTTCCTCACTTCTCTAGCCATATGAGGTAATTTACTAGAGACTGAAGATGTGGTGAAATAGTGTACCATTCAACTTATTAAAAACAAAGAACAGTGGAAAATTAGGTAGCTTGGGGAAAGAAAAACAGTATTTTTAGAAAGTGTTTTTGCCAGTGTTCAAACTAGCAACACTCTTTACACTAGGCAATTGTTAGAACCACTATGCTATTGAAGGACTACTCATAAAGATAGCTCTAGAATATATTAGAGACCAGGGTAACCACTGATTCAATTAAGGGGCATTCCTAGCTCAGGGATGAAGCCAGTCAAATGTGGGGACTGGCCTAGAAGAAGTAATGTACCACAGGCAAAGCAGAGAGCTGCTGTTGAAGTGACAGAATCAGAAAAACAGTACTTTGAAAGTTGAGCAGGCTCTTGGAGGTTGTGCCCTGAAACTGTTTTGCGGTGAATGATGGGGAAATACTGGGCCTTATTGACTCCAATCATCCAAAAATGGTTCCTGGCCTATACCATGTAGATAAGCCAAAATCACAATATTGCATAGTGACTTGATCATTATAAGAATTTGAGATCTGCTTTAAGCGTTTGAAAGGTAAGAAAAGCCAAAAAACACAGTCACCATATACTTTTTCAACAGTGAATCCAATCTTTTTCCAAAGTCCACATGGACTTTGTTTCTACTAGAGTACAACCGCAAATGGATTTACTAAGAGTGAAAAGCCTAAGTATATTCTTTAATCTCAACACAAAACCACATATTTGCACTGTATACTTTGTATTTGTTTATATTAGTTTTGCCATGGCTTAAATGTTTCTCCCAAAGACTTCTGGAGCTGCAGTTTTGTAATAGTTTAGAATCCATAGATCTCCTTGCATAGAGCAGTTTGCAGGATTCCCTAAGGAAGAAGAATACTGTTAGGCAAGTTGGAGTCTGTAGTATTATATATCTCCCAAGAATTTACTTAGGTTAGTAGCAGGGCAAACATTAACATGCTATTCCCAAAGGTCAAAGACAATGCATAGCAATTTATCTTTCACTGCAAAGAAATACAGCAGTTGAATGTTAATAAAGAGAAGCCATTTTATACATTGATGCCAAGCCCTCCCAAGCTTGCCAGCAAAAAGCAAAACCTGCAGTATTTTGTGTAGAATTATTGGATGGTTCTACACAAAAGTAAAGGGAATATAAAGTTGGTTTATTTGATCAAGGTTAAAACAAGATATGTTATTACTTCTGGCCAGCCTTTATGAACTTTCTGCCAAGAGCAGAACTGAAAAGATGTTTTATGGATTTGTTTATATACTGTATAGGAGATGGGATATGTGATGAAGAGATAAACGTTTGTAACCTTAGAGGAGGTAAAGATTCATTAAATTTGTTTATACTTGTGATGAATATTGGAAGTCACTTCTTTATATATTTCTCTTTCTTTATTATATTCTTTTTATTCTTTTTCTTTTTTCTTGCACTTTTTATTCCTTTCTATTCTTTTCTTTCTTCAATTTTAGTTTGTATTAGATTTTATTATTATAATCAGACAGACAGACAGACAGACACAGACAGACAGATAGATAGATAGATAGATAGATAGATAGATAGATAGATAGATAGATAGCAAAGGGCCTCTTATTCCAATCTGAAATGAAAATTGGAATAAGAGGCCCTGTATATATGTATGTATGTATGCTATATACAGTATGTGTGTATGTGTATGTGTATACACACACACATAGGCTTGTACGCAATGCAACCAAGTAGCTGGCATTGTGTACAGGAACATCTGCATTGTGTATGGGCTAGACCCTCCCAAGTCTGGATGGGAGATTCTACAGAAAGTCATGGAGAATAACAGGGCTAAGATCCTGTGGGACTTCCAGATCCAGACAGACAGGCAGGTACTGGCCAAGCAATCAGACATTATGGTAGTAGACAAGGACCAGAAGACTGCAGTGGTTGTAAATGTAGTGGTGCCAAGTGACAGCAACATCAGGAAGAAGGAGTATGAGAAGCTGGAGAAGTAACAGGGCCTGAAGGAAGAACTAGAGAGGATGTGGAAAGTAAAGGCCAAAGTGGTCCCAGTGGTGGTAGGAGCACTCGGGGCTGTGACTCCCAAGCTGGGAGAAGGGCTCCAACAAATCCCAGAAACAACATCAGAGCTCTCTGTCCAGAAGAGGGCAGTGCTAGGAACAGCTAAGATACTGTGCAGAACCCTCAAACTCCCAGGCGTCTGGTAGAGGACCCGAGGTTGAAGAAGACACATACCACCCATAGGGGTGAGAATGGAAGGGAGAGAAAGAGAGAGGGAGTGCGTGCAAAGGGCCTCTTATTTCAGTCTGAAATGCCATTTTCAGTCAAATCTTTAGCTGGTTAGGGTGACTTGCACACTTTCCAAATGGAACTTGACTCCTTTATTGTAATGTAATTGCAATTAATGTTGTGCAGTTGTAATAATGTAATTGTTATTAATTACATTTTCAAAGGTAATTAAAATTCTTTGCTTTTAACAAAGGCGATAAATGGATCACAATTAGCAGCATTTTGGCAGAAAAAAAAAGAAAAAAGAAGAGAAAACAATTAATACAGCAGATTATGTTAACTCAATACAAACAAGCCATTTTTGTGTGTCTCTTGAGTTTTAAACACTGATAATTTATCCAAATGCTATCTTTGTTCTTGAAAACAGTATTGACTTTAGAGATCTTTCTGAGTTACTTGGAAAGAAATTGGTTTTTGTGCGTTCCTAAATATGCTTATATTAGAAAAGCTAGCTTAAAATAGAATTTTAAAAGTGTAAAATATGAATTGTACAGATATTTAGAAAATGCATAATTATATCTGCAAAGGAAATGAAATGATATCTAAGGCACACAAAAAAAAAAAAGCACAGAAAAAGGTTCCACCAACGTGCAACCACCACTGCTGGGCTGCCTCATTGTGCTGCTGGTGGTGGTGGTGGGAACAGGGTTCCTGAGAGTGATGAGCAAAGAACACCAGGAATATATGCCAAAGAATATATCATCCCAGCAAGGTCACTCAAGGCAGGAAGGACATCCCAGCTACCCAACTAAAACTAGCAGGCACCTATATTGGCCAGCAGCAACAGAGGAAGATGTTGGAGATGGATGGTTTCTTTAGTGACAACAGCAAAGGCATAATTGCATACTGCATGGAATAAGGCAATATAAAGTGATTGATGATTTAGTGCCAGATGATGGGCCCCTCAAGTCAGATGGCAATCAACATGGTATTGAGGAAGAACTGAAGATCCTCCTTCCTCAGGAGGAACAGAGTTCTAATCATGTTTATGATGTGGCTAAATTAGAGCCTTTGGAATGTTTAATTGCTGATGTTGCCATGCAGGAAAAGAAAATCCAAAGCTGCAAAGTCTGAATTACAGTGGGAACATGGATTGCAAGAAGCATGAGAAAGTGAACATGGACTGTAATGAGCATTTCTCAAGTGAACATGAGAAAGCTCAACATAGAGAAAGATTAAATGAATTGACCTTGATATCTTAGGCATCAGCAAATTGAAATGTTTTCAAGAAGAACATCAGGAATCACTTTGAAATCATGAATCTCATTAATAGAGAATCAGATGAACTGGGGAATAAAATCAAAAAAGTTATTAAAGGTAAATATGAAAAGGGACTGCCAAAGACCAGAAAACAGAAGAAAGCAAACTAGATGTCAGGACAAATGTTGGAAATTGCCATAAAGAGAACAGAAGCCAAAGCCAAGAAAGACAAAGATATCAGGAAAGAACTTAATAAAGAATTTCAGAGAACTGTTAGAAGAGACAAGAAGCAGTATTACAAAGATATGTAAAGACACCATAGATGGAAACAGACACAGAAAAACAAGGAAAGTCTTCCAAAGGTTTTCCGTACTCAGAAAGAGGTTCCAACTTTGAATTGGTATTTTAAGGGATGCCAACTGACAGACAGTAACTGACCCCAAGAAGATCAAACAAAAGGAACTGAAAGTTTGTGCAGTAGAGATGTCAACATCCAAGATATCTTAGAAAATATTCCCTACTTACAAAAACCTGGCAGTAGAAGATGAAGTTAGATCAGCACTCCCATCATTACAAAGTCAGAAGGCTACAGGAATGGATGGAAGATCTATAGAAATATGGCAAGAAGTTGAAGAAAAATCAGTAAAAGTTCTAACCAAACTATGCCACTAATTCTGAAGAATGACACAGTGGCCAGCGTATAGGAGGAGGTCAGTCTATATACCAATCCCAAAGAAAGGAGATTTAGTAGAATATACAAAGTATCGTACAATAACCTTAATTTCGCATGCTAGCAAAATAATGCTTAGGATCATCCAACATAAATCATGGCCCTATATGGAAAGGGAGATGTGAGATATTTAAGTTGGCTTTAGAAAAGTCCATGGAATATATTATTGCTGACGCACACTGGATAATTAAGAAAGTCAAAGAATACCAAAATGAAGTGAATATGTACCTCATTTATTACAGAAGGGCCTTTAGTTGTGTCAATCATGTCAAGCTATGGAGTGTGCTTAGAAAAATGGGAATCCAGGAATTTTTCATTGTCCTCATGGAAAGCTTTTTGTTTCCATGAGGACAATAAAAAATTGTCCTCATGGAAAGAAAAAGTCCCCCTTTTTATGGGGAGATGGGCAGTGATAGAAATTTGAATAATAAATAAATAAGCAAACCTATACAAAGGTCAGGATGCCACAGTCTGGATGGAGCATAGAGAAACAGACTGTGACCAGGCTGGCAAAAGAGGGAGACAAGGCTGTATGCTCCCCCCTTATTTACTCAACCTGTATATTGAATATACTGTATATTGAGAGAATCTGGATTGGAAGATGAGCACGGTATTAAAATTGGAAGGAAGAAACATCAATCACCTGTACTGTGCCAATGACACAGCTCTGGTAACTGGAAATGCAGATGACTGCAAGCTCTACTGAGGAAAGTCAAGGAGCACATTTTATTGTCCAAACCCAATGGACATTTTATTTCAATCCAAGACCAGGAATGTAAAGAGAAAACAGCAAATAACAACAAGTAGCAAAATGAATAAATTTGTAACATTTAAAATGCAGCAATTGAATTGGACTTAAACCTATGGATCAATCTTTGTATCATCTACAAAACCATTGGTTTCCGAGTAAGCACCATCTCAGAAACAAATTTCGCCACCCTGTAGGTAGTGTCTGCATTTGAATCAGATAGAAAAAAATGACATAAAATCTGTCTTATTAATCTTGGTAATTACTTAAAATATATAATACTAGTGGATGATGAGAAACTTTATAAAAGGAACAATATACTAAAACATGTGCCACTAAGCTGGTAGACCTCAAAAGGTAAGCCAGTTTGGTCTAGTGGTGAAGGTGCTGGGCTTGAAACCAGGAGACTGAGAGTTCTAGTCCCACCTTAGGCATGAAAGCCGGCTGGGTGACCTTGGGCCAGTCACTCTCTCTCAGCCCAACCCACCTCACAGGGTTGTTGTTGTGGGGAAAATAGGAGGAGGAAGGAGTATTCGGTATGTGCGCCACCTGGAGTTATTTATAAAAATAATAAAAGCAGGATACAAATTTTAAAAAAAATGGTACACCTGCAAATCTACATTGCATAATTTCCAAAAGGTAGAACAGTCAGGCTAGTAAAAATTCATGGAGATACCTTGCAGAGAAGTCATTGTAAAGGTAAGAAGTGAGGCAGAGATTTTAATATAGCACAGGATAAGGGCTTCTGCTAAAATAATTTTGTTTACCCACATTCTAGAGAACTGAGTTTGCTATTAGGTCACTGAAGGACATCTCCACTCTCTATTATAGCATTTCATAAGTTATGTTTTAGTTTCAAATAGTCACAGCAGAGACAATGCTATAAAATCACGCCAAGCTAGCAAGGGAAGCCCATCAGTTTTGGCAAGCTGATATCCCACATTTTCTTTCCTCTTTAAAGGATACATAAATTTGAATCAAGAAATGCTGTCCATCATCTTAACACATGGATACAAAATAAGAAGTTATAACAAGTGCTGACTGGGATGGAAACCTAAATAAAGTTGATTATCCAGCTTGAAAAACAAACTGGAGAAGTGCTATAGAACACCTTCTTATTGAAGTTCACCTAAAAAACCATACTACACACATTGTGCAAAATATTCTCAAATTTCAAAGCCTTATGGGTATGTGCTGTTTTAATAATGCATGGAGGAACATTTGGTCCTTCCTTTTTTTGTTGGGAGCAAACTCCCATTACGTATGGAAAGATCTCTGTCTGCTCTTCTGGTTTTTAAACCTCAGTGCACTAAAATGAGGGAAGAGATTGTGGGGGACGAGGAAAGAAAATAAATACAAGGCTAAAATCACAATGAAATGAACATATTTAAGTTTATGGGGAAATAAAAGATTTCACTGTTGTAAATAAATAAACGTTATGTGATCAATCCATTCTTTGTTTCCATCAAGGACCAGTTTAAAAACAAGAACAGAAGTAAAGCAAAACAGAAACAATTTAACAACAGTAACATACAATTTAAAAAGCAATACAAAACAAACAAAAAAACCCAAAACCAAACTAATAAATAGAAAAAAAGGGGGAAAAGATTCAGACTGAACATGTAAAATTATATAACAGGCTTACCACCCATCCTAACCCAAGGCCTGGGAGAAAAGCCAGGTTTTCAAGACTTTTTAAAGATGGTCATAATAGGGGCCATACAAATCTGGGGGGGGGGTGATCTTCCAGAGGTCAGGTGTTGTGAAAGAAGTCCACTTCTTGGATCCCATCAGGTGACCGTGTTTAATTGATAGGTCTCAGAGCATGCCAACTCTGTCCAGTTGTGCAGGATGGAAGAAACTATTAGACACAGGTGATCCTTCAGATTGTTAGGCCGTATTCTGGATCAGCTATAGCTTCCAAGTAGTCCTCAAAGACAGGCCCATCTAGAACGCATTGCAATAGTTTAAATTTGAGGTGACATGAGTAACTTATGAAGGTCTTCTAGTCCAGGAACAGGTACAACTGGTGCACAAGATGGATCTATACAAAGGCTTTCCTGGACACAGCTGCTACCTGCTCTTTGAGCAGGAGCTGAAAATCCAGGAAAACCTCAGACTGTGCACCAGTCCTGAATGGGGAAGTGCATCCAGGACTAAAAATGGAAAGTCTCCAGGGCTGGGGACACAAATAGCTACTCAAGCCCAAGTCTGTTCTTTGTCATCCAGATCCTCACAGCTTCCATACACTGGGACAAGACTTGAACAACATCACCTGGACAATCTAGGGTCGAGATGTACAACTGGATATTATCAGCATGCTAATGATACCTGACCCTGAACTTATGGATGACCTTACCTAGTGCCATCATCTAGATGTTAAACAGAAGCCCTGAGGCACCCACAAATTAGGTGCTTCAGGCTTCATCTCTGTCCTCTGCCAATCCCAACTGGAACCATCCATAAAGAAAGGCAGAGAACCACAACATGGTGCCTCCCAGTTCTAGTCCCTTTAGATGGTCCAGAAAGATGCCATGATTGATGGTATTGAAAGCCACTCAGGAGTCATGGAGATCAAAGATGGTAGCACACCCCCTGTCCTAGCACTGTCATAGGACATTAACAAATATGATCAGTACAGTGTCAGTATTATACTTCAGTTTGAAACTTAACTGAAAACGGTCCAGATCATTCAGAGCTTTCTGGAGCCAGAGCCCAAACACATTTTCAACATCTTCCCCTAGAAACGGAAGACTGGAGACTGTATGAAAGTTGTCTGGGAATGTTAGATTCAACAATGATTTCTGAAGGAGGGGGCTCCTCCTTCAAAGGACATGGAACCACCCCTTCCTTCAAAGACCCTGACACCATTGCATGGACCCAGCCAGATATCACCTCCTGAGCAGCTTTCATAAGCCAGAAGGGACATGGATCTAATAAACAGGTGATCAGGTTCACAGTGTAAGGACCTTGTCCACTTTCTTTGGCATTACATGCTCAGTCTCATCCTAGCTAAACTTGCAAAACCACGCCTCAGGCACCTTGACAGGACTTTCCCAGTAGGAATCTAACTCTGAGGAAATCCAAGCAATCTTATCCATCAGATAACTAAAGGTAGACCTCAATAGGGACCAGAAAATTGGTTGTTAAGTGGTTTGGTCATTAAGTGAGTCACCATGTGACAGGATCCAATTTTATGACCATTTTTATGATGGTTGTTAAGCGAATCCAGCTTCTCCAATGGACTTTTTGCCAGAAACTGGCAAAAAAGATCGCAAATTGCAACCACATGACCGTAGGACACTGCAACTGGTCATAACGTTGTCAGAGTCACTTGCTGAGATGGGCAGCTATAGAAATCAATCAATCAAATAAATAAATGCTGGCTGCAAAGTGCCCGAATTGCAATCACATGAACTTGGGATGATGTGACAGTTTGCAACAGCTGTAAGTGCAAGTACAGGTCATAAAGCACTTTTTCGAAGGCTGTCATAACTTCGGACTGCCGTTAAACAAATGGTCGTTAAGTGAGGACTACCTGTAGATTATTCCTCACAGCCGCCTTGCAGATGGTCCTACAGTCTGTTCCTCTCCAACAAGGAACAAGTCACCTTAAACAGGGCTGCTGTAAGAGTGGATAAATAACTATATGTAATCCCTAATATGGGCTGTTACTTGTGCACCCTTTGTTTTCCCTAAGATTTAGCTTACAGTATACCCTATAGAATTGAAAATATCTCAGTTCCTGTGATATAACACCAATTGTTTCAACACTGGTGACCCAACTATTAAGGCTTATATAACCTTAGAATAAAAACTACTGTTCTATATAATATTGCTATTGGTTGTATTAAATGAGACACCAGCATTTTGGTGAAAACAGTTTCAAATGTAGATTTTTTAAAACATTTAACAGCAATAATGCAACACAGAATTGAGCCTGCTTAAGCCTGTCTGCTTTGTTTATGGCATTATCCCTGTCTAGTAAAAACACTGTTGTTGTGTGTGGGTGTATGGAATGTGCAAGAAAAATCTATATATCTATTTTGTTATGCTCACAGTTGGGATAGATATTATGCAAGCTGGCCCTTTGTCCCATAGATAGGCATATAAAAATGTGCCTTTTTCACATACTACATCCGCTTTCCCCAACCTAGTATCCCCCAGTTACATTGCACCTTATCTTCCACAATTTCCACATCTTCTGAGAAATGTAGTCCAAAACACCTGGAAGGGACAGGTCGAAGAAATGGTGCTAATATCTACCTGTTTTGAATACTATTTTCCCTGCCTAGAAAAATCTCTGTGTAAAAAAAGGCATCACACACAAAGCATGCCTAGGTGAATTACTTGGCTTAGCATGTTTGTCATTTTGTAGTTAGGTATTTCCAAAGAAACGCCAGGAAATGTGCAGTATTCACTGTTTTCTAAAGGAAGTTTAGGACTGAAAGACCTTACTCTAAAGGAGCAGCTGAGATGCTGCGGTTCTTTTTCAAAGATATCATAAGCAACAAAAAGGGTCTAATAAAAATATATGACCTTGCTTTTCCACAAAGGATAAGAGTGTCACAGTCTGGAATAAAAGGGGAGAAGGTGGATGGTCCCTCCCCCACCTCAACACATCCCCCCCTTCTGTGCATGCTTTTTACTTGAATATTTTTACTTGCATCCTTTTACTTGATGATTCTGCTTAAATATTCTTTTGGAGTGATTCTGACATTCAGCATAGGCCAGGCACAAATCACAGATGAAGCTAGCTGTCTACCTTCATTTCAGGCTGCTTTTAACATCACTACTTCAAATGATCCAAACTTACACATGCCTGCCTGTAAATACGATGATAAGTTTGAACAGTCAAGTTCTATTGTTCCAGCGTTTCAACATTGTCATCGAGTAGACATAAGAAAATCCCATGATGGTGACCTTGAATACAATTTGCAGAGCTGGCCCTTATGCTGGGGGAACCTGATGGTGCAAAGGGACTTCTCTGACAGCTGGAGCTTGCAGAAAACAAAGGAATATTACATGTACCATCGGATGCAAGGGGGGAGGGAGGGAGAGAAAACAAGTCTCATCAAGGATGGTGTCTCCAACAAGGAAATGTTTTCTTACATGAGACATGACAAGCAACTTATTTTTGCCAATTTGCTGTGTTTGCTTCTACCTTGTATCACCTTTTTCACCATTCTGTTTTAATGTGCTTTGCACAAGAGGATGCTTGTTAAAACTGCCAGCCTGTTTATCCCCCCTGTAACTCCTGGAAGAGTTGAGAAGTAAAAGAAGGGAAGCAGGAGCCGAGCCATGACTCTCAACTGACTGACATCATCCCTCTCTATTATTAGTGCTTGCAGACTGCCAAAAAAATGAATGCGCTTCTGATACTAAATGTAATTAATTCAGGACCAGAAATCTGAATCACAAATCTACAATATATGTAGATTCAACAGGGGAAAAATATGGTCTGGAACGGGGGAGAGGGGGACCCTTTTGCACAACTACCTGTAATTTTTGTAAAAAGGGAATAAATTAAACATTCATTGATAATAATATGCAATGCCAATATAATATTATACTAACATTTAATCACCTTTCATATGTAGTATTACCCTGATTCTTCTTTAAAATTTAATGTTGTATATTGCTGTACATTTTTCTTGCTGATTGATTCCCTTTATTATTCCTGATTTTATTTATGTAGCTAATTTTTCCTTCTTTCTTTCTCTCTCTTAAAAAAGAAAAAACCCAAAGCATATATTTTAATGAGTAGTTTTGTTCCACTAACATCTACAGAATAAGAGAATTCAGCACACCTGCCTAAATAAGATGCTTGAGATCACTGAGGAAAGAAATTGACATTTTACTTTACCCTCAGCATGGAGCCAGGGGCAAAGTTTGATCTGAAAACTTGCAAATTAACCAAAACTGTCACTCAGGAGTTATGGGCCTGAATGCTGCAAAATATGTTCTTTGAAGTCCTCATTTCAGCAAAATTATTAAAAACTTTATATCTAATTAAAATTGTAGCCGCATTCCCATTTTTCAAAATCTCTATATCCTGGGGGCCAATTGGGATGAGTGGATCTGCACCCTCCTTTCTGCAGCCCACTGAACTGCTCCTCCAGCAATATCAGATCATTACCATCTCCCCAGCTGAGAGGGAGCAGCCATTATCATGCAGCATTATTAATCTTCTTGTCTTATCAACTTGCAAATCACAAGCCATTGAGCCTTATGGCATGGTTCTGGGTCCATAGTTATTCATTTTGTAGGTCTACCTAGCCTTTGAGTCTCCTTAATCACCTGAAGATTGTCAGTCTCTTACCTCGGCCTGCCCCTGTGGCCCTTCTCAGCTACTGTGAAAAGTCCACGATGTTCTCTCTCTTTTAAAAAGCACTTTTTTATTTAAAGAGAGAGAAGGAGAGAGAAAAAGAAGGAACAGTAAGGAGGATAAATTTCATTAATGGATGTGAATTAACAACCTACTGCCAGGAGCTGACCCTTTCTCCTGACATGTACGCTCAAGTCATTCTTGTCACTCTTTTCCCCATTAATATTCTGAAAAAGACAGTGCATTGAAGAGATGAGAATATGAGTTCCCTTAAAGAGGCACTGTTGACCTTAGGTTGGGGATTTTTCTTTAATTTGCTTTCCTTAAAAAATAAAATATTAATCATATTGGAAAAGGCAAGTAGAGTTCCTTTACATTTTCAATATATTCCACTTAAAATATCGCCTTCATTAGACTAAAGCGTTTAATATTTTGGGGTATTTTGTTCAAGTGCCAAAAGAAAATAGAAATGTAATTTCCATGGGACTGTAAATATGACAGGCTGAGAGATTCTGATGACAACTTTGATTTCAGTAAGGCAGGGATACCACAAATGACCAAGCTAGGGAAATCTCTGCTGTTAATGTGAAACTGATTTTTAAAAACAAGAGAAAAAAATTTACATTTTTATAAATGCTATTTGAGTTGCTTTGGCAAGTAATCTATGTATTCACTATACTATAGGCATTACTGATTATATCCAGAACCCATAGCATAAATTTGCATTTGATTAAAACTATCAGAGGTATATATAGAAATATTGATTTCTTTAAAAATATTTTAACTAATTAAAAGACAACATTAACATCTATAATTGCAATACGGTATTTTTAAATTATGAAAAAAATAATTTGAGAGGAAGTTTTGCATTTTCTTTATTCTAATGTTATATACATGTTCTTCTTTGGGAAACTAATAAGCTATGGACATATGTGAAATAGATAATCATATAAATATAATAATAATCCAAGAGTTATTCTTCTAAATTAAAATGTGATTAGACTGAAGATGTAACAAATTTAATCTACTAAATTTGCATTTGGATGTAAGATATAAAGAAAACTAACTGCAAAATCTTCATTAAGTTACGAATAAAAGATCTGCAGTGACTTTTTGTCAATACAAAAATGCAGGATAATGTGCCTGTGACAAATAAAAGCCAGCACTTGTATTCCCAGAACATATAGTTGTTCTATCTAAGTGTTTTCCTTTCATATGCTATGCATATGTGAGAGGTTATTTCTAGACTTTTGTATTCAATACTGGAGTGATGGATATTATGTTTCTATGCTATTTATTGTGTTTCACTGCATTATTTGCAGCTTATTGTTTTATTAATGCTTTCAGAAACTTTGAACGCTTTCAGTAATGTCGAAATCTGCCCATAGAAATTCATTTATGGGATGAGGGAGAAGGAGGAGGAGAAGAATGGGGACTGGAAGCTGTGTTTCCACTTAGTCACCATCCTTGTCACCCAGCATATATTAAGACAAAAGAGCCTTTTCTCCCAACAGACAGTGTCTCTCTGCATCATTTAAAACTATGGCATTTCAGATATAAACATCTTTTTCAGGTATACCTAAAGATGCTAGGTATGGATTAATGAAGTCATTCAAGTTAACAGCTGTCCTATAGCAAGAGTTCTTTGGATAAGGTATGACATAAAACCCCATTCAAAACAATAAATATACATCCAAAAGTGCTCTTTTAAAACAGAGATCCAAAGATTGAAGCCATGATGAATTAGAACAAAAATTTGTAGTAATAAAACTGCACACAGGTTAACAGTTGTGTTTAAATAAAGTATAGAACGTATATAAATCATAACTATTTTTTTAAAAGAGGCCATGACTGACAAAAATATATTAAAATATGTGCTCTACAGGTGAATCATGGTTCTTCCTAGGATTGGTCTCATGCACTTTGGCAGAAATTTTTGCAGTAGAAATTTAAATTCAGAAACATTCCCTTTGAGCAAATCTCATGGTCTGCCTGCAAGGTTCTCTTTCAGTCATTAAAAAAGAAATTGTAACAATAGAAGTCATGGCAGGTAGCAGTACTTTAATCAGCCTTAGAAGCTACACAGGATTGGCCTTGGTTACTAATTGGATGTGAGACAACCTGCGAATTTCAGGCAGTGGGTTAGACTGGGAAGGTGAAAAAACACCCAAAAGAAAGCCAGGGCCAGCCTCTTCCATAAAGGCAACCAAGAGAGCTTCATAGAGGTAGTAGCTAGGAGTCAAGCTTGACACACAGAGTCATGCCTTCCTATATTTATAGCAGAAAACACCTTTCTCATATCTTTGATTTCAGGGTCTCATAACTTTTCAAAAGTTTGGTAAAAAGAGTTAAAATGAGATATTTTCCAATAGAGAACAGGATAAATTCTTAAACCGAAGAATGGAGAGCATTCTATGGATGCAGAATGATGTTACATTGAAATGCAATCACAGATGGTTCCATTCACTCCTGATACATTTGCTATTCTGGCTAGATCCAGTAAATCCTGTGCTGCTGTGAGCAATCATATTTTGGAAAATGTCATTTATAAAATAATCTTCAATTAGAGACTGGTTTACAATCTGAGATTTGAGGACTTATCATTTATACTACCTTAATCCCACACTATTAAAATGGTTGCTTTCATTAACATAAATGGGTTGATATGAATGAGCAAATGAAGCCAAATGAATATTAGCAAGGTAAATATAAACACTAGCACCAGCATAATTCTGCAGAGTGTTGAACTGGATTTAGAATGGAGTGAAGTATCTATTTTGTCTTTAGCTACTACTTTTTATCTACCTACAACTGTAAAGCAATACTAGACTGTTTTACAGAGTTGTTCTATCCTCCAAAGCTGATTCAAATAGGCATGTATTGGACAGTATCTGTAGATATTTAGAATCCTCAAACTTTTAAGTTGGACCCAGTTAGCTTAGTAGGTATTAGATTTCATTCTAAGGCTTCAAACTTTTGCATGCTGATCTGGCAATAAATCTTATAAAAGCAGCAGCATCCACAGGACCTTGTTACTTTCAACAGAATACTGTAAGCTCCTCCCCTTTGGGCTATGCTTGTGACATTGCAACACAGATAGAAAAAGGGTGGGACTTGTGTCATGACACTGTGATGCTGGTTCCATCAATCTAATCCCTCTCCCCTCTCTGCTTACAATTCTGTTGCACAGAAGAGTGACTTACTTCTGAATGGATAACATGGGCTTGATTTTGCTGAAATTGGGCTGGATAATGGCCAGGGGCTAAGCCTCAAGCAAAGCATGCTTGGAGTTTTAAATTTGTTTTCTTTCTCTTTCATGTGGAGTGAAAGGGAGGAGAATTTAGATGCAGCACAACTGGTCACAATGCAGGTTCAGGCAGTGATCTTTGCTTCCAGTTCTCAGAATTTCTAAGTTGGTAGAAATGAAGATTATCACAGCTTCCTTTCAAATTGCTTTTGAAAGACTGGGGAGTAGAAATGGTGATGGTGTGGAAGGGTCCCAAAACATGTTTTGTTTTTCAGGTAAGAGGGAAAAAAATGAATCACAGTGGATTGAAATACTATGCAAGCCTATAGCACTCAATTTTTTCAAATGTGAGTACACTAACATTCCATTGATGTTAACAAAGAGAAAGAAGAATGTTCAGATTGTAATGAAACTGCTTAAATGTGTTTAATTTTGTTCAGAGGAAGTGTTTGCAGAAAAGATTATCAACAATCGTAACTTGACTGTATGAATAATCTGTGATTTGAGTTATATTAGATACCCTGGTTCTATTGATCTGTATAAAACTATACACAGAAAGCCTTAGTCTATTATCCTTGCTCTAAGAAGCAGCTTATTCATGTCTATGGTATCCATCAAAATAATGTGTACAATAGGGATGTTGGAGAATTTCATTTTTAAGTGAACCAATTTAATTGGATATGCAGATCTGAACATAGTTATCCTTTGGATTATGGATCTCTTTGAATACTGTGATGCTATTTGGATTTGAAGAACATGTACTCCATGGAAAATAGATTGAAAAGTGCATATATTTTAGAAAAAAATGCATTGAAAAATGTGTATCTTAAAGAAAAAGACCGACAAGAAACCCTGAGGTATGTGTATGTAACACTCTGGGTTGAATTATTAGTTTATTCCAGTAGGTGAGGACAAGCAGAGGATAGAAGCTCAGCTGACTTCCAGGAAAGGCAGAAACACACAACGAGAGCAGATATTAATGATTTTGCAGAACTTATATCCTTGTATTAAGTTCCCAACCTCTTGTTTGAGGTGAGGTATCTAAATGTAAGAGAGGCTACCAAGATTCCTTATTTAATAGAAAATTGTGTGTTGATGTGGAGATGATAGATAGATTTTAGTTCTTTTCTGCAAAAACTGGATCCTATGCTTTGGACCTTAACTCCAACAGAAAATGGGACACATTGAATAAGGTAATTCAGAAAAATACTCCTAGGAATACTGAAATTCTTCAAGAGAAGATGTGGACTTCTCCTTGGAGATTACATGGACAGTTTTTGCTTTCATTTTCAACTGAAACCTGGTGGTTAAATATGTTGTGTTTGAAAGTGTGAAATGCAGTTGTTCCAGTAGTTGTTTTTCAGATTCTCTTCAGCTCTATGAACTTGCAAAAGCTATAGATAGGTTTTTGTTTGGGGGGGGGGTGGAACCCAATTGGAATAACTGGACACTTACAGAAAACAGAATCGAACAAAATTATGATTGAGCATCTGCAAAATTTAAATTATTATTTAATTTACTCCACCCCTAATATACACTAATAAACACAACAATCTACACTGTTGACATATAGGATTATACCTGCAAGCTATGTTCAAGTACTGAAGAATGAAAGCAAAGCAGTGGAACTGGTGCTTGAAGAGAAGTGGACATGTGATGTGGTAAGGCCAAATAGCAAGCTTTCTTTCTTGATTGGATAACAGAGAAATTCAGTGTGTTGCCTTTGCCTTGCCCAGTATTTTTTTCCCCCTAAAAGCCTATTTTCCCAGCTCTACAGGAGTTAGGTTAAAACACTTGTCATCTATCATCACCTAAATCTCAATCCCACTGTAATGCTCTTTCATGATATATTTTCTACCAGAGTCAAAACAGCAGAAAGGCATCACTGCTTCTCTGCATAGATTTAAAATGTCCTGGTTAGTTCTAACAAACCAATTCAAAATGCAGTAACTAATAGGTCATAGAGAGAATTGGTTATGTCCTTAAGCACTGAAGCACCTGCTTGCCATCCCTGCATTCAAGCTGCATATTAGATGGTTACCTATAACTTTAAAAGCTGTATTACAAAAGTCTAACCACAAAGATATGAAAACAGGTGCATTTAAACCCCAATGGCAACATTTTCAATGAAAAAGCAGCTTAAGAAAGGGAACAATTTGGAGCAGAGAAGCAGCAGATGACAGCATAATAAATAGGCAGTTAAGAGCATACTGAAAAGTTCCACTGAAATATTTAAATGTTCTTTCTGAAAGACCAATGTTTCGAGTGTTCCAGTCACAGAATGTAATGGTAATTCAGAACTCTCTTGTTCTTCCAGCTTAGGGCCACAAAGTTAGGAAGAACGGCAGCCCATACCGACTGCTACTGGCCATCCAACTAGTTGTAAAATTGCTAAAGGGATAATTTTTTCAAACGTTATTGAAAACATTAAACTGTGTAGGAAACATGGGACACATGGCTGTATTTTCATCCAATAAAACGTTTATTTAGAATCTATTATTAGAAAAGGACTCTTCCTAACTTCAGCTAAGTCTTTGTGGTTCTTTACATAAACTTTGAGGTATTCAGCTTTAAGCTTTTATCATTAGGAAGCCAAAATAACTACTCTCTTTAACATTCTTCCAGTAAGTGCCACCTTCCACCTAAAGATAAAAAAAGCCAGTCAGGCAAGCACAAATTATACTTCCTTCATTTCTCCATACTAAGGAAGTTGCCTTAGTATTTTTTTAAATCTTCTATAAGCACAACCATTTCAACTTAGCAATTTTGACAAATAGGTAAGCCCTCCTTCCTTCCAGCAAAACCAACTATAATGTAATTTAATGATACTACTGTACACACATAAACATACAAAAGCCAGCACAAGTACACATACTCAACAAAGCTCAACAAACCCACCAAACCAACTTTGAGTTGCATGTTATACGAGCTCAGCTGCATTAAAAATGGTTTGTGGGTTAAACAAAGTAACACTCATACATATTTTGTGCTATCTGCTGTCAACATAAAGCACAGTACATATGGAATCCATCCACATCCACAAATTCTAACTTCCTCACACCAAATAACTTTGAAAAAAATATCAATTTGGCAGGTAGAAAGGCAGGCAGGGGACTGTAACAGATTCCTTCTTCTCTCTGGCTATGTGCTTAACAGTGCTTTCCTCTCAATGTTCCACTTTCACATTACTCCTTAAGTGTACTGTATGTCTTTAGATTTTGTGTTAATATTTGTGAAGGAATATAGACCTAGCCTTGGGAACAGGGAAGGAATGAGCAGCTGTTGAAGGGGAACTTTCACAAAAGGTTACTCCATCCTGAGAAAGGGAAAAGCCTGAGAAACTCAAAATAACCTTGTTTGATATAAGATGGAGCAGAGGGAAACTCTGACAGGCTTTCAAGATTCTGTTATTCTACCCTACAATAATAAAGAGCATTCCTGGAATCCCTGCCATGCCTATTTCTTGATCTTGCCTACCTTGAAGGGCAGAGAACAATCTTAAAAACTTCATTTCTGTCTCATCAGAGAGGTGTCAGACCTTGCCTTCTATGTTGAAAATATAGTGACAGATCCTCGAGGCACTCTGCTATCTCCAGAACAAGTTGCCAAAGCATTATGACAGCATCAACAGCAGGTGGATGCACAAATAAAGAACCTGCACAATGCTATGATACAACTAGCACAGCAACTGGGACAAGGCTTACCTTCGTACTAGAAGCTGCTGCAGAGCCAATATTGTTTCATTCTCCTAGAAGTCTATGTCCTGAATCATGTATGATGAAGGCAGAGGCCAGAGTCTGGCTCTTAATTTTCACCTACCTGTTGAAACTTGTCTTCTTACCTGAAGGCATTGCCCCCTTATGTTTCAGATAACTTTAAGTTTTCTTGGATGAGTTATCTTGTGTGCAAATTACAGACATATGAACCTTCTCTATAAGAAGAAGTACTATAAGAAGTATTAAAAAGCGGCTACTATCAGGCAGCGTCACTCATTAAACAACATATTATGGATATGGAATTCCAAACTGATCTAGGCAGAGCTTCTAAACTGCTGGTAGACCATAAAACCTGCCTTATACCTTACAGAATAGGTTTACTCAGGATGTAGAATAGCCTTTACCCTGGCAAGGTGTGGCATCTTTCCTTCAGGAGTGCTAGAGGGGAAAAATAATTAAATCCTTTAAAATAGTTAAAAAAAACTTTAAAAGTTTCTTCATGATAATCTGAAGGAAGGATTTATTTGCCTTACTACTTCTTCAGCATTTGTACCTGTATCTGTAAAACAGAAAGAAAATTCCTTGAGAGTTGTGCCTGATTATAGACTTCTGAACTCTGTAATCACTACAGACCACTACCAACTGCCTCTTATTTCAGATTTCCTGGATCACCTTCTGGAGGCATGCATTTTCACTGGATTGGACTTGCATGGGACTTACAATGTGACATACTGATTTTTTCAGAAGACCCATCCTTACATGAGACTCATGTCAGAAATGTTCTATAATGCCTTCACAGACAGATGTTCTTTGCTAAGTAGGAGAAATGTGTATCTGATCTTCCCCAATTTGACTGTGGATTATCAGATCTCCACAGAAAGAATAGAAATGGATTCTCACATAGCAAGCAGCTAAAAATGTGAAGCATGTCCAACATTTTCTGGATTTTGCCAAGGTTTAGAGTTGATTCGTCCCTAATTGTGTAGAATTCACAAGACCACTCACTGAACTTCTGAAAAAAGGACACAAATTAAAATGGTATATTAAAGAGCAAGCCATCTTTCAGAACTTGAAAGACTTGAAATATATCTTTTCATCCCAGATGCTACTCAGGCATCTGGATCCCACTCATCCCTTTCTTGTGCAGACTGATGTTTCAGACTCAGCTTTGGGAGATATTTTCTTGCAGGCTTCAGCAAGGGTGGGGGGAATTTCCTGCTTTGCAGTTTTTACTCCAGATTCCTTCTCTCAGGTGAAAGGACTTAGGAGAAAGAAGGGAGCATGAGAATGAAATTCAAAATAACCCACCTTGATTTTCTTTGCTATGAGATGGGGCAGAGAGAAACTTTGACAAGGTTTCATGATTCTGTTATTCTACCTACAACAATAAAAACCATTCCTGGAATTGCTGCCATTCCTGTTTTTTGACCTTGCCTACTTCAAAATGCTGACATTGTATAAGGATTAATAAGTCTAATTTTTGGCATTGAAATCTAAAGAAAAAAAACTTTAACCATCTACTAATATCTTCAGTTAGCACAGTGCATGCCATATTTCTAACAAGTGAGGGAAATGCTGAATGGATACAGTATTTGTAAAGTAAATAAATCCATTTCTCGTATATCCTTGAGAACCAGTTGATTTATCAGAATCATACACTACAGACTAGCGCTTCCAATTAATTTTAAAAAGAACTACTACTGCATTTTTGACATATATAAATACAAATGTACCATAAGAAAATACTTTGTTCAAGGCAATATATTATAGATCTATAGCTAGGCAGGAATTAGATTGTTTTCTTTTTATGCTGCTATTTTTAAGATTGGTCTAGTAAATACTAACTTCCCAGGCTGCTTTTGCTTATGTGAAGTGCAGTGGACCTCAGCAAGATTATTTATCTATGTGGGAAATATTCACATGAGTAAGGACCACATGATCTGGTTGGTTTCAAATCAGCTATATGATTTTAATAATTCAGTCAAAACTTTCCAGAAAAAAGCAAAGTTCAGTGCAAGAGAAATAAATCATTAAAAGCTGGCTCATTATTTTTGGGTTCATTCTGAAAAAGCAACAATAGCAAGCAAAGGCTTTTCTATGAGATGTGTGTGTGTGCATTTTTATGTTTCAAGAAAAAACAGCCATGAATATAGGAACCGCAGCTGTACAGAGTTCTAGACCATGATAGGCCCTCACTGTGACTATTGTTGTTGAGGCCTAATGATGGAAGGAAGTTGATGAAACACATGTGAATGTAATTAATATCTGTGTAACTAGTGCAGTGTTGCTTTAAATAATGTAGAATTAGTTTCTTCTATTCTTTTTTTCCCTTTCTTATTTTAATTTTTCAAGATACAATTAAGGCACATAATGCAGAATATAAGACTGATAGAATACAAGTCTAAAAAAGAAACAGGAGAAACTAAAATGGTGCAGGAATAAGGAAAAGAGCATATCACACCAGACCCTTCTCTTTTTCAGAAGAGAGATGACAAGTAAACCAAGCTGGTTGAGATATGAAGATTTACTGAACTTTGAAGAAGGGATACCTAAAGTTTCTTCTATTCGTAAACTGATGCTATTAGAAAATTTTGATTTATGGACATTTGACACTTTGAACTGAAATCAGTAGGACGGGACATAACTCTTGATTAATTTCAGGATGCATTCATTATTTTCCCTAGTATTGTGAATTTATTAAGGCATCATGAATTTTGGGTTTTTCAAGCTTGGGAGCTGCCTAAAAACTTATCATACAACCATAAAAAGAGAGATCTACAACTGATTTATAATAAATTGATGGTTCAAATGTACTGTTACCATTTTACAAATATGTATATGTGTTTTGACAAATGGGCATGGAAGAAACCTTTTGAACAGTATGTCTAATTTTTTTAAAACATTATGGTTAAAATGCAATTTATGTTTGCACCACGATTTCAAAGGATTTTGTTTTTTCTTATCACTTTTTAAAATTATGATTATTACTTTTGAAGTCATATTATATATACTTTACTGGTGTGATGCCATTTCGTATGTGTCTTATTTGCTTGATATAATAATTAAAAAATAAACACAACAACAAGGTTGAATACATTTTACTACAACTTTCTTTTCACATTTCCTAAACCCTGCCCTATGTTCTTCCTGAGGATTAAAAAACTGAATATGCAAGTTTAAAACTCAGAGTCTTAAAACTGAAGGCTATTGTTGAATGAATCATGTTTATAGAGAAAAAAGACTTCAGTCAAATCACAAGCAATGTTTAGGAAGCCTGCTTTTTATTCTTGTCATATAACTATTACAAAGTTATAGGCAAAGTTTTCCTACACATACTATTCTCCTTTGTTTTTTGTTAGTGAGCCTGCAAAAGAGTAGAAATGGTGGGCTGGAAAGTTTCAGCATTCCTTCCTTCCCATTTCTGCTCTGAACTGGCCCATCGCAAAGCTGTCTTTCTTTTAAGCTAAGGATATGTGTTAAAGCCATATGTTGAAATGAGGAAAGTCATTTGGAAAACACATGCATATCTCTGACATAAGCTGCCATGAAAAAAAAAATCACTCAAGAATTACATCTATCTGGATGTAGTTTGCAGGGGCAACCCTTCCCGATGGTTGTTCTTTAGAATACTAAGGCTAAGATTGGTGGGACAGCAACTGAGCTACCCTTCATCAGTGAACTAAGCAGAAGGGCTCTCAGATTCCACCAACACATGCCTTTTTATCCCCTTCCCCTATATTAATTGGACACATTATTTTATCCCCGTACCCCACATTACTGGACACATTATTTGTGTCCAGTAATGGGCTTTTGTGTCCAATAATGTAGAATTAATTAAATTAAATTAATTCTACATTATTGGACACAAAACCCCATAATGTAGAATTGTTTGGGTTGCCCCTATGATATAAGTCCAGACAAATGGAATCATCTTGCCCCTATTTATCTCTCTTAATCCAGGAAGTGTGCAGGATGTCTTATATACAGTATTAGTATATAAAGTAATGAGTGACTGAGTGGGGGCAATCTCACATATGTTTTTAAAAAACAGAGATGCAAAATACAGAACAGTATTTGTAGATCCCTGGGAAATTACATATTTCAGCAAAGCATCTTCCTTTAAAAGACTTACCAGAAAGGAAATAAAAGGCTGAGTCTCAAGAATAGTATAAAAAGCTAGAGTAGATGCAAGTAACATTGCTAGGCAAACTTGTACTGATTAAACTCTTTCAAGGTAGGAAAGTACCGCAACTCGGCAGCAGATTATCCCTACACTTCCGCTTCAGTCCCTAGCAATTACAATTAAAATGATCCTATCGGAGCAGGGAAAGGTTTCTCATACCAGGGAGAGCTGATACCCATCAGAGCTATCAATACTATGGGAAATCACTTAGAGGAAAGTTCATCTGTGCTTCAAGCATTTGATCTGCTCACCTACAATAACATGAGAGTGTTTTTAAAGGGACACAGGCTAAGGGAGCATTCAGGTATTTGTGTCTGCATCTTTGTTCTAACTATGTGTGCTTACATGCTTCGCAGCAGTCCAATTTAAAGGCAAAAAGGTGCTTCAGGGCTCCCAGTGTTCCTTCTGCAATTCTTAAAGCACCTGCATCTTTTTCTGGGATCTCCTGACTACCCTCAGGAACATGTTGGATTTAAGAGATGCAGACAGATACCACGTGTGTGTTCCTGCACATTCCAAAGCTTTTTGGCTTCACATCTGAACGGTTGCATGAGGTACACCCCTCCCATTTTGCACACAAATAAGGAAGACACATGATAAAATGTGGCTCTTCCCAGCCCCGCTAGATCTAGTTTGGATGCACCAGTTCAGTATAACCCTATAGCTTTCATCTTACCTCATCTCTAAAGTTTGCTGTAGAACGAAAAAGAGCTTTGAGAGAACCAGGAGTCTTTTTGAACAGGAAAAAAAAAACTGTTTGTACCACTGCATAAAACATGAAGTTCTTCAATGTCATCCTCTTTTCTTTTTTTAATGTGGCTCTTAACTCCTAATCATCAGGCATGATAGATGACCGTTTCTGGTGCTCGAACATTTTGTTTTATTATTTTTTTTCCAAGTGGTCATTTTATAATCATAATAAATGCTCTGGCCAAGGGATAATGCTGATTAATCCACACCTCAGCAGTGCAAAAAGCAGCAACTGAAATGCACCTAAGGTGTGCATTAATGAGTCCTCCTGTACAGACCATCATGTCTTACTGTTTAATTAAATCCCAAACCAAATAGCTTTGAAGAGAAGGTTAGGAATGAACTTTTTCTCCCTTCTTTCTTTCAAACAATCTTCTTCACCAAGTGGGGCCGGGAGAAAACATGGTATATTTAGAACAATATTTTAATTTATGATAACATTGCTCAATTAGATGAAAAGAATGTAATATTTTAAAAAGAAGGGAAATTTGATGGAGATGCTTAAGTGCACAGTATATTACATGAAATTTCTGTTCATAAAGAAAGGTAGTATCTACTTAAAATTATAATTTCTGTCCTTTGAGATCATCTCAGCAAATTATCTACCCATATCAAATTGTAGCACTCGTCAAAATCAACTGCCAAGCAGCTCAAGTGCTCTTCTGAATCAACAAAACAGATGTATAGCGATGTGAGGTTGCCACGAGATGGAAATAAAAGTGAACTATATGCCAGTGATTGCCCTTAATCTCTTGAACCCAGTACTTAACAAAGTGGATATCACAGATCTTCGAGACACTATTTATAACGGGAGGGGGGGGGGAGGAGGGAGAAAAAAAATCAAGGCTTGAATCTTAATACCAAATGCAAAAACACTCTAAAATTATTTGCTTCTCATCTTGGTAGCCTGCAAAGCTTACCATGATTCCTTCAAAACATGGAGGTGATGGAAAGGAGATTAGAATAGAATTCTCTAGCCTGCTGCAAGGTCAAAGAGAGGAAATAACTAAATTAATTAATTCTTGCCATGTATGAAATGTGCCAAACAATCGGGCCAAATCCACCTGCCTCTGTTTCCAGTAGTATGATAGTGAGACCCCTGCAAAAATCAGTGGCTTTAGTCAGAGAATTTAGGAAAAATCTGGCAAAATCTAAAGCTGATCTGGGGCTCAATACAGTCAAAGGGATCTACCTTCAGATTAAACTTCCTGATTTCTAAAGCCCTCCCCAAAGTGTTGAAACATTTGGCCTGCCCTGCAGGGTCTTCACCATGTTACAGACAATGCTCCATACAGTACAGCCCTTTGATCATGCATAGTCTCTGGTGGGGGGGAAACATGATTTGGGCTGATACAGGCATTTGTCTAGATGACAATGATAGTAGACTTGGTCCATTTTTCTAAGATATGCATTATGGAATTAATTTCTATCAAGTATCACATTTCAGTATACTGATTCACACTACACATGGTTAGAGTCCTAGTACTTCATACATTGTATAACTGTGCTCTTAAACTGCCCAACTGGACCTATTTTCCACACTGACCTAAATTGTAACAAGCATTTTAGCTTTCTAGAGAATTACCTGGCAAGCAGATTATCACTGGTACTTGGAAAGCTGCTCCATATTTCCAGAATGACTTTACTGTGCACACAAACACATGCCTACTTTCCCAATCTTGGTTAGTCCAAGATCCCACTGTGTGCACACTTCTTCCTCCACCTTTGTTCCTAAATGTTTACATGTAACTTTCACAGCACCATTTATTTTTCTCCTTTTCCCCCCACTGTCATTTCTGTATGGATTTAATACAACCGAAACATGGCTTCCCCTGAGAGCTACAGGTAGCGGTGTTCCAAAGCTGCCGATAATTGGTGTCTGCCATGCCAGCTTACAGCAAGTTATGTAAATCACAGCAAGGACCCTACAACCCCTAAAGGCATGATTTTTTTTTTTAAAAAAACTCAATGTAGAAGTTAACTGTAGAATCTTAGTAACAGTCCTCTCCACTAAAGAGATCCAAAGAGAGCACTATAGCAAAATAAAGTCAGCCCTTTCATAATGTATACATTCACTTCTGAAGTTTAAACCCCTTTTGAGGGACAGAAGAACAAGCTACAATAATAGTTTAATTTTTTTTAAGATGCTTTCCCTTTGCTGGCAGAATCTTCTATTTACATTATTCGAAGGAGCACCCTTTGGATGCAGCTTTCCCTGCTTCCTCTTGTAAAAAGGATGCATATTTACGTCTATTAGTTCAACCATCTTCCTTGCCCATAACAATATCCTTACGGGTTTCTATGATTATATAGTATTATCTGATCTAGATAAAGCTTAATGTTCAAACCATGGAACACTGTGCCTTGGAAGGCTTACTGCTACACCATTTTTGACCATTTCACAGCCATGAATCTTCACCATGCTTTCTACCATCTTTCCCCATCTCAATATTTGTACTCCTTCTTTCTCACAGAGATAAGTCTAGTTTCTCTACTGGCAAGAAGATAAATGCTACGTCTGACAGACAGATAAAACCTTTTAAAATGCTATCTAAATCTTCTGTCAAGCACTGGCAGCCACATGTTTATTACCAGTAACCACATATGCAAGAATTGTTGTATGGAGAACAATCCTTCTCATGATAGCTGCCTACCCACATCACATATCATTTTGCTTATCAGATGGACTCCAAGGGGCATCAAAATGACGCATGATTGGAACACTTGTGGCTTGATTCTGGATCTAGAGAATACCTTTGCTGGAGAGTAAGCTCATATGGAAACCCTGGGCATCCCCACAGGTCTTTCTGGATGTGACCTACAGGAGTGTCTCAGTTCTTGTAGAAATAGGATGTGAGCTTCTATAAGGGTTTATGTCAGCCAAAGACTTTCTTTTGGGGTTACCTTTTGATTTGCTCTGGAATCTAAAACACTCTTTGACTAATGACCTGTTTGGTGACATGAAGAAAAGCAGCTAGATCTCATTCATAAGTACCCTGCAATAAAGAATGACATAATCTAATAAAAAGTAGCTTCAGAAGAAAACAATATAGAAAGAAGTGATGAAATGATATAGTATTTTACTCTTCTCCCATCTCTGACTTTTCTATCTGCCTTGAGCCCATTCTTCTCATAGCTGATAGGGATGACAAAAGCAGAGAAGGCTACTCAGCACTGGAGAAGGAACTCTACTGCCTGTACTAATGTAAATCCATGGCTTAATGCAGAAGGAGGTATATCCCCTCTGGGCTAGCGACCTTCACTTCTGGCCACTTTCACTTCAGCCAATGAACTTCCAGCTACTCAGTGCCTTTGAGGCTACTACCTGTGGGGCCCACAACATGAGAGAAATGAAGGAGGAGGGCCATGATAATAGAAGTAGCTACCTCAATCAATTCTTCTCTTTGCAGTGTTTTGATTATTTTCTAAAGCAATACATATCTTAAACTTGAGAATGCTAAGGTCAGTCCAATGTGGCTTCGGGGACTCAGCATTTGCCACGCTACCACCCTAACAAGCTAGTCGGGAAGACATATTCAGCGAGGACAGGTATTGTGACCTTGCCTCTGCAAACATATCTAGGGACTTGCACTTGTGAAGGCATCTCAGAAATTAATCAGCTTTTATATAATTGCACCATTGCTACAATGTTGTCTAAACAATTCACCTGGATAAATTCCCTTTCCTCAGTCAGCATTAGATAGCAATACAGAACTCCAACACATAGCCACCTATAAGCCTACATAATTATCTTTTTCTTGATATAATAAGCAAGATAGAAATTAAATATAAAACTAAATAAAAAATAAGCTGAAATTCAAACAGGGCAGAAAAAAATAATTGATAATTCAGCTGAAACTAAATGACTACTCCAATATCTTGGTGGCTAACAATCTAGATTTTCACTTCATACAATCTTTCTGATAAAGTCATTCAAAAGAGAATCTTACCATTATTTATACGTTATCTACAGTAAACAGTTCTTTTTCAATGCTTCCATATAACCACATCCCTAAAACCCACATGTATCTAGTGGGGAGGGTTGTTTTGTTTCAATAAAATAGACTATTTGCTCTCATATTTTGCTAGGATCTATCTGGAGAAAAGTCACCTTACTTCGGTATTACAGCCTGGAGATTTGATGCCACGGGAGACTGAAACATGCTCAGATGATAATGGACCCACAGCTTATTTTTCAGATGTTAAAGTGACTTAACAGTTCATTTATTTACAAGCAGTAAGACTTGTTTAAGGCTGTTAGAGATCCACAGCAACATCTTTTAAAATCCATGAAAAGTATCATTATTTCTGTCTCACTGTTCAAAACTCAAGGTGCAAAAGAATAGTTGCAAATTGTTTCTTGATATAACTAAACTAAAATGTGTTGGGCCTGGAATATTCACTGTCTTTTGAATCTGAGTCCATAGGTACAGTAGTAGAGTGAATAATATATATTTTGCCTCATTATCCAAGCTTCTACATTGAAGGTTAGAGTTGGGCTAATTTTGAATGAGCCAGAAGCCTTTTTCCAGGCTGAAGCCACTACTGTCTGAAAGAAAGAGAAGATTGAAGGAGGAGATGGAAAAAAAATGCTAGAAAAAAAATTGGATCATCAGAAAGGTTGTGTCAAATCAGGTCTGATACAGAATACTGACTTGGAGATAAAGCAACATATCGAATAAATAATTTTAAATAAAAATTGAAAAGGGAAGAGCAGAGAAACATTACATTCCAAAATAGTGGTGCGGATCCTCTTCAGGGCTGGAACTGCTTTTTTTTACCTTTTTTGTGACCTTTCCTATAAAGTGCTCTCTCACACATTTTCAAACCCATACACAGAAATGCTGGACCTGTTCAAAATTTTTCACAGTTAATTAGTAATGCATGTATCAAAACACTCAACTACCCCTGGACTTTAGTGGAACTGTCTTGTTGCACTGGGACTGATTTATTTTTTTAAAGTTGTTTGGCACAGCTCCACCAAAAATGTTTCCAGGAAATTTTACTCCTGCATCTGCTGGGAAAGATCAGCTTCACATGTTGACACACAGAGGCGGTTTTTGAAAGATGGAGGCCTCCAGTCGACAAATCAATGGGAGTCAGTTAGCTCTGTTTGAATGTGCAAGATACTCAATGTTACTAATTCAAGATTTTATAGGGGGAAAGAAGTGCTTGCCTGAGTACCTTGCTACATGGTTCCTAAGAGGATATTTTATAGAACAATAAACTTTCAACCTTCTCCTTGCCTCATCAAGCCTCTTTGGCATGCCAGAACAATTCTTGTTAGGAGTGGGAGAACTAGGATCCAGGACACCTGTGATAGGATATAAAGTCTTGGTTCCAATTTTCCTTTTCCATTCAGTAGGAGAGGGGCCAGCCTTCTACTCCAGTAAGAGGATCTTTTGCAGAGAGGTTTCCCTCTTTCCTATGCTCTCAAACTTTCCTTTCAGTTCTCTTTTTCTGGAAGATCCTCTGGTGTCAAGATTTCCCCAGGAAGGTGCACTGCTAAAGCTCCCATTTTAGGTTCATGGTGGAGCAGCAATTAAGAACTAAGGCTGGGCACTCTTTGAAAATGATTCAGAACTGCTTTGGACCTCATAAAAGTGCAAGATGTCTGCTCAATTAATTAATTAAAGTCTACCTGACTGCACTACCGCACTGCACTTTACACAGAGCTGCCCTTAAAGACTATTTGGAAACTGCAACTCATCCAGACCACGGGAGTGTGTGTAGTCATTGGCTCCTGGCAATGGAAGTATGTAACACCAATTTTGCAATTGTATATAATCTAAGGTGCTGGTGTTGGCCTATAAAGCCCTCATGGCTTGGCATCTGGGTATCTGCAGGATGATCTGCTCCAACCAAAATTGAGGTGAGTGGGGGCTGCTTTTCTGTGGTAGCACCATCAGTTTGGAATATCCTCCTCTTGGAGCTCAGACTCAGCCCCTCCTTCTGATTTTCAGGAAACTCTTGAAAACCGAATGATTTCAATGGGCATTCTCTTGATTTAATGTACTGTGCCACTCCTATTTTTATTTTCGTTGTTATTTTATGTTGGTGTTCCTTGTTTTTGTTGGGGTCTTATGATTGTGTATACTGTGGATGATTTAATTGGTGACAGTTGTATGAATGTGGCAGGGTACAAGCTTAATAATCAATAAAATAAAAATAAAGTAGCCTAATCTTCTTTAGGCTTTGGTGCAAACCTGAAAGAAATGTGTCATTTTGTTTAAGGAATAGATTCCTTAAAGCAGTGACATACACACATACATACATACATACATACATACATACATACATACATATTGGCTCACAAGGAAACCTGAAAAATGGCTACATTAATTAGTAGCAGAGAGATGCTGTCCTTGTGTATGGCCCAAAACTCTTTTTCCAAGTTTACCTTGATCAGCTCTGCTTACCTCAGTGGACCAGTAGGATCTTCCAGGGCATTTACATGATCTGTGAAAATTAAGTATTGGAGAAACAGCAACATTTTCCCATGTTCCCATGTATTCACTCTGAGTTACTTAATTTTCTCTTCAGTTTGACCTTCTCTCCTGATTTCCTCCCATCCCCCACCCCCCATCTTGACTTCTGGATCTCACTCTTGGCTTGTTCACTGATTTTGACTGGTTATCTCAATTCTTGATCTTCATGGACTTCCAGCTATCACCTAATGTAGCTAAAGCAGGCAGGCAAGGTTATCTACCCATCTGCTATTTTTCCAGGTTCACAATCTCTCCCAGGTTCCAAAATTTCCCCATGCAAACTTGGGGTCAGACATGTCTATCTCACTACCTTGCAGCCAAAAGGCCTTCAATCCATGAGTACAATTGTAAAAACACCTTACCTTTTCTTTTCTATAATTTTGACAGAATAGGTGTGTTGTGCCTCTGGGTCCCACATGAGAAATAAGGTTGGTAGATATGGCTGTCTGATATTTGAACTGCAAAACTCGTATGGTGACAATAGTGGACACATACAGTATGTCAGAACCTGTACTTAAACTCTGATACTCCAATCTGTGACGTGGATGAATTAATGTAATGTGTCCAACACTGAGATTGTTTTGAAGAGGCTCTGGAAATATTATTGTGGTTCTAGAGTGTAGTAGATAGGTTATTAACTGAGGCTGCATATTGGAGCATAGCTGTTGAAGGAGCAGCACTGGCTTCCAGTTTGTTTCCAAGCCCAGTTTAAATTATTGACAACTGCATGTAAAGCCCTGTTTTGCTTGGGATCAAGCTGTTGAAAGACCCTACCTATTGCTTCTGAACTGTTTTACCTCTTCAGACTGCCTGCTTCATCAGGACTGAATGGTGTTCTCAATAGTTTTGCTTGGGCTCTAGAACAGCCAGGGAAAGTCTGTCATGTCATTTCTCTACTAAAGAGGCAGGATTATAACCAATAATGTATCTACAGAAATGTTAGTATTTGCAAGAGAAAACATTAGAAAGAAAATGTTCATATTTGTGTAGATTGTGTTCAGTATAATGAAATATTGACTGATTATCCAAATCGTATAATGCTTCCAGATCATATATAGCACTTGCCATTTAATTATGCAACCTTACATCCTTTAGCTATCTCTTTATAGTCTTCCACTATCAGATTCTTACACTATGGAAGCCTTTCTGATCCTTGTCAAGGCCAAGATTGTCTGGTAGGATAACAAACCTGTTATGGTCTGTTCAGCTGAGCCCAACATCTGATCTAGATATACTATTTTCTACCTTAGCCTGCTGGCTCTATTTCAGAAATTAAGTGATTGCATTGTATGTGGCTTTGAAATTCTTATCACTCAGGGAGTGCATTTCCTGTTCATACAAAGCATGAGAAGGACATCTATAAAATATTTTCTATTGTCATAGGCACTCACTAAAAGATAGTGAAGAGATTGTGCTGGCAATGTTTGCCATAATGGAGGTCTGGAAATACTTAGCCCAGCTGGACTTTCTAGGTCAAAACCAAAACCAAGAGGCATTGTGTGACGTCTGCCACTTCCATATTGGTATTGCTTTCTGTCTGACCCTGTATTTTTTTTCTGCCTACAGATTTTTTTTTAAATTATATACCATCAAGTAAGTGTCAACTCTTAGGAACCACATAGACAGACTTTCTCCATGATAATCTATCCTTAACATGGTCTTTCAGGTCTTCCAACAGTGCACCCACCATCACTGTAGCTGAATCCATCCACCTTGCTGCTGGTGATCTCCTGCTCATCCTCCTCTTTCTTTCCACCTTTCCTAGAATTAGAGCCTTCTCCAGAGGTAGGTCATTGCATACTGTGTCTGAAGTAGGACCATTTCAGCCTGGTGATTTCTGCCTCAAGTGAGAACTCTGGGTTGATTTGTTCAATGATCCATGTGTTTGCTTTCTTGGCTATCCATACCTGCAAATTATTTTATATTCAGTATGATTTCTTTAGCTACATTTGGTACAGAAGTCTAAAGTTCAGGCCACTCTAACGATCAGGTAAGAAATACTAAGCATTATTCATGCATACTTATGTCATCTGACACACAGTGAATGGTCTGATGAATGATTCAGACTTTAAATGGTAGTTTCCATTCATCATTATAATAGACTTGTTAATTCATAAATTCATGCTCAGCCAGTGTTCTATTTTTAGAAAAGGTTAATAATAAAAGTAGAAAGAAAAAATGGGCTTGTTAAAAAATTTGGAAGTTTATTTTTTTTAAGTTCTTTCTTAGAGTAATCTTTTTTTATACCCAAAGTATCTTCTGATATGGCAGGCTTTCTCAAAGTGCCCAGGGTGGAAGATCATGCACAGTTTACATTATTTAGAAGAGGAGGAAAATATATACCCAGGGCACAATGAAACATCTCAAGGAATAAAACAATGCCTTCTGCAAATAAACTTACTAATAAAATAAAGAAACAGCTACCAATATCTATTTTTCACTAATATATAGTGTCACCTTGGGACACGGTGGTGCTGAGGGTTAAACCACTGAGCTGCTGAGCTTGCCGATCGGAAGGTTGGTGGTTTGAATCCGCGTGATGGGGTGAGCTCCCGTTGCTAGTCCCAGCTCCTGCCTTGCAGTTCAAAAACATGCAAATGTGAGTAGATTAATAGGTACCGCTTCGGCGGGCAGGTAACAGCATTCCGTTTAGTCATGCCAGCCACATGACCACGGAAGTGTCTACGGACAAACGCCGGTTCTTCGGCTTTGAAACGGACATGAGCACCGCCCCCTAGAGTGGGACATGACTGGATTTAATGTCAAGGGAAACCTTTACCTTTACCTATAGTGTAGGTCACTACAGTATAAAAGATATTTGGGATCTGTCGATGGTTGAACACATACACACCACTTTTGAGCCCTACTTCATCACAAGCTGACTGACCATGATTAAAAAATATTTGTGAACACTTCTTTGCTTGAGAAAGTATATGCAGCACTGCACTGACAAATGCTGTAGTTAATGTAGGAACTAGAAACCAGGAGGCTGTGAGCCTCCTGTGTGACTCTGGTGCAGTCACTCTCTCTCTGCCCAACCCACCTCACACAGTTGTTGTGGGGAAAATAGGACATGGGAGCATTATGTTTTCCACCTTGAGTTGTACAAAATAAAGATGGGATGGAGGGATGGAGGGATGGATGGAAACAGGCAAGGAAGGGCAGGTAGAAAGCAGAGAGGCCTACAAGAATGAGGGGTACAAGGCATTATTTTTAAAGGATTAAAGTATTTAATCCTTTTCTCATTTCCCTCTCTGCTTTGTTGCTCCCATTTGGTTGAATTATAGGCGGTTAAGTTCTTCAAACCATGGAACAGCCCTCTAATTACTGTCATGCACCCTGATAGCACTAAATACATATATAAAATATAAAGCACTCTAAAAGTCAGAGTAAAAGCTGTTGTTTGAATTGTGGCACCCATTGTGACATCTTCCATAAATCAAGAAACTACCAAGTTTAAAAGGGTGCAAGACACCATTCCTGATTATTCTATGGCTCCTAGGCTACTCAAATGAGCCACACAACTTGTTCCCAGCCCTTATCAAGGTCTTGCCCCTATAGATGCAATTCATAGCATCTGCCTATATGTATAGGGTAGGCAATAAATAAAGCTTGGAGTTGCAACCAATTGCAATCAGCTAGCAGGGACAGGGGATCATGTTTTCATGATATATCAAGATACCCAAACTGTATTTTGAAAGACAGCTCTTAAGCACAACTATAAGCTGTTATACAAGACTCATATAATGGAGTTTGTTCAAGATACCAAAATACATGGTTTGGACTCAGCATTCAGGTTGTAATTCTGTGCTTACCTCTCTAGCTGGACTCAATGGGATTGATTTCTAAGTGGAACAGATATAGAATAGCACTTTTGGACATTAAATTGCCATGCACATATGGAGAGAGTAATAGTCTCTCATTATCTCTATTAGCTAGTGTAACATGTAAAAAATGATTTCATTCAAATGATTTTTTTTCAAGAAAGCCAAACCTACCTTAAACAAAGCTTGCATATAGAAGAAAAATGAAGCATTATTTCAAGTTCTTATTTGCAGAATGTTAAAACATAAAGCAATTTATAAAATAAGAAGGAACACATTTTTCCTTGGCTCCACTATTAAAATACAATTCACTCTGAGTGAAAGTTCAATAATTTTAAGAGAATATGTGAAAGCTTCATCTGTTTGCATAACTTTTGTTCCTATTTTTTGTTAAAACAAAGGCTTGGAACATGAATTATAAAATGTCATGACTAACAAGTATGACTGCATTTTAAAAGAATATATTTTTTTTATTTTTTGTTTTCCCAGGGGTACTAGCCATAAAAAATGGGTCAGCTATCAAGTCATTTGCAAAGAGGAATTATATTAGAACAGAATGAATCAAAACACATTTGTTCAGCCAGCTACATAATCAAAGGATAAAGATTCCAACTGTACAATTTACTATCCCACTTTCCCAAGTAATCCTTTTTTTTAATAAATATTTTGCTGCAAGTTTAGCTTAGTTTTAGATTTTGGGATGAAGCACAGTCACACAGCATTTCACAGACAGCTGGGAGCAAGTCTAGTTTTAAGGTGAGATATTGAGAACTACAGTGACATCACAAAAGAAGTCCAAGACAGCAGATACAGTGGTCCATGAAGTTACTGGCACATTGAGATGTGAATCCTGATTATAATTCTCAACTGGTTATTATTATGAAAGAATCTAAATACAAAGAGTTCCCCAATTCACCAGTATTGGATGTTTTGTAAGATTCAGTATCTTAGAGTTTCTCTCTTGTAGAATAAAAGTATTTTAAATTTTTAGACATACAGCTTGACTTCAAGGTGGCATGGCTGTTTTTGAATAGTGGTCTTTTGACAATGAAATTAACTCCTGTGATCATGTAAGCAAGAAGGGGAAAAAAAATCAAACTGGGCACCTAAGGTTAAGCACTTCAATTGGTAGATACAGGCTATGGCCTATGGGACTTGAACAGTGACCAGATTTTCAAAGCCTTTAAGCAGCTACAATTTCCATGAATTTACTGTAGAATTTAAATCAATGGAAACTGTGGGTGACCATCCTATTTATTTCCACCACAGGAAACATTCCTTTCATATTCTATGATGGGTAGAAGTGTGTGGTTTTGTACATTACTCCGCACTTTTAGAGCCTGAAGCAGCCATCTTAAAGTTAAATTCAGAAGATACAAAATATTAAAAGCCAAAATGAAAAACTTCACACATAACCTGAGTCAGATAGCTGGAAGGAAGACTCTCACCAATAACAACAAAGCTATTCTGTGGCTTCCAAAGAAATTCTCTGAGATTCATTTGGATTGGACTAAATAAAGTAGTACGGCAAAGTTTTAAAAATGGGATTTGTTCCTCTTTATTCTTGCAAGACTGATGGGCTTCTCAAACATTACTACCACTCCTCTTTCATCCACATTTCTTACTAACCATACAATGTAAAGATTTTATTCACAACGAGATCTTTCCTAAACCTATCTGCTACAGAAAGGGATTTCAAATCTGAGAATCCGGAGACATTTAACATCCACATAAATTACATTTCTTTACTGTGAATTTCTATTGTGAAGAGAAAGTTGGGACATCTTGGCCTAGCTACCGGTACCATCACCCCTATGTCTTTTTTCCAGCAGGAAATATATTCTTTTAAAATTCAGTCATATTTGTTAGTCATGACATTTTATGATTCATGTTCCAAGCCTTGGTTTTAACAAAAAATAGGAACGAAAGTTATGCAAACAGGTGGCTGTAAGGGTTCTAAGCCCATGGAGCCCTAATACTGCATAATCTTAGGAAGCTGTCTTTTTCAGTCATTGTGGAAGGCAAGCATAAGTAGCTGCATCTTTTGTTGAGTTTTGACCCAGAACTCAACTGAAAAGTCAGATGACCAAAGCTTGAAAAGTAACCTTATTGTATAAATTCCCCAGTCTCTGATAACAGGCATAAGTAGACATGAGTTAGGGAAATAGAGGAAGTCTCTGATTTTTATTTATTTATTTATTCAGTGCCTTTGAGTCAGTGTTGATTCCTGATAACTTCCTGGACAAGTCCCTGCAGTTTTCTTGGCAAGGTTTTTCAGATGTGATTTGCCATTGCCTCCTTCGTAGGGCTGAGGGAGAGGGACTGGCCCAAAGTCACCCTGCTGGATTTGTGACTAAGGTGGGACTAGAACTCACTGTCTCCCAGTTTCTAGCCCAGTGCCCTAATCACTGCACCAAATTGGCTCTGATTTTACAGTAGAAAAATACTGGTTCTTAAGAATTTTTGTCCTCATTGCTTATACACAACCAATCTTTAGAAGGTCCAAAAGTCTCCCCCCCCCCCCACCTTTCTTTGGATACTTATTTTCACACGTGGTATGGGAAGGCAGGGAAGAAAAACACAAGTTTGAAATCTCCTCTCAATCTCATCATGGAGAGATATTATAGGGAAAAATTACAATGTGTTCAGTAGCCTGCTGTAAAGATTGTTTCATTCAAGTAAGCATGCAAGAGACTATATAAGAAGAGTATGTAACTTGTTGGTGGCCTTTGTATATATTTTACTAGAAATGCAAACAGAAGAGCCCATACTCTTGACATTTCTGTATTCCACAAACAATTTCTGTTATACTCTTGTAAATTTTGTTTGTTGAATTTTTCATTCATATTCTGTGGACTGATACAAGTATCCATGAGCAATTCTGTGTGATATATTTGACGACTTTCTCTAAAGAAGCAAGAAAGCAAATACAAATCCTTCTTTCTTGCAGTAAAGATGCAGTAGATATTAAAAGGGAATTTAAAGCCCACAACAGAGTGAAAGAAATCATATGGTTTTGAAAAGGAAAATACATGAAAGCCGCCTATATTTTGAGTATTCCCCCAGTTCTTTATTATTTAACTTTCTGGAATACAATCCCTATTTCTGATTATTGTAAAATATATTGTTAGGTATGGATAAATCTATGTGTTTCTGTATTCTCAAACACATTCTTTTTTCCCATTACTTCACCTGTTTTGAACTAAAGCATAATCTTGGCATATATTTTCATACTTTTCTTTTTCTTGATAAGCACAAGTTTATGCAATTTTCACACATTTATCATCAGAGAACTGCATGCAAAATCAGGAGAAATATGAAAATGGAAGAAAAACTGTTCTAAGTTAAATATTAGCTTGAGAAGTATATATTAAAATGTGAACACATCTTTCCCTTCATCTCCAAAATTGTACCAATGAATGATACAACATATTGCACAGGGAATTGCACAAGCTATTATATAAGCAATTAAGCAACTTATTACAATTTCATTAACTTACTGGATAATGAAGTAGAGAAGAACAATCTCCACTAACCCAGTGTCCCAAGATTGGCAGGTTTTAACACACATGGAGTAAAATATTTTTTTTTTCCTGCCCTTTGTGGTGATGCCCACAATGAGTGAGAGAAAACAGAAGGAAATGCTGTCATCGGGCAATGTCCTTCCAGTGATTTTTCTACCCCCCCACCTGATAACTTCTTAGTCACAGGAGAACTAAGAAATCAAGCTATAGTCCCTAAGATGTCCATCTATACCTTAAAACAATAGTATAACTAGCATTCTCTATAACAAAATATGTAAAAACATCAATGGATCCAAGGAAAAACTATACATAAAATCTCATACAAAATATAGAATTTTTATAAAAATATGGCAACAGATCCTTGAAATGGTAGCAAATCCTGCATGTTACATGGTTTGTAAATCTTAAATATAGTTGTATTTTTATGAATGATCTGGCTCAACATTCATTTTGTGAAATTCTTCATTAGAAAACATTGATAAATATAACATTTCTTTTAACAATATTTCATTTTCCAGTTCATTATTCAGTTGATTACATTTCGAAAGATCATGGTATACTATTTTGTAAGTACATTCTTATCACTTTCTTCACAGGTGGGTCATTTTCAGCTAGACTAACTTTGGCTACACCCCATGTTGTCTGGATGTTTTACAAAATAAACATCACTTCTCCAAGATGTTCTTATTTAGTTGAGAATATAAAATGAAATCAGCACTATAGCTTTATAGGGACACATACAGAAATTAGCATTCTTCAGCATTAACTCTTGATGACATTGAATAGCAATACTGCACTATATACGATCAGATCATGTGACCTAACAGCCTTTTGGTTTGTGAGAAGTACAGATACTTCTCTTTTCTCTTTTGCAAATATTTCAAAGTTGTAGCCCCTTTTCAAATTGGAAATCCTCTCTTGTTCTATTGTCTAGGCTGTTTTATTAGGGGTTATTGCAGTGGTTGACATTCTAAGCAGCTCTCAGCCACAGCTGATGCTGGGAACTACAGCTACCAAAAAGTAATTCAGTAAGATGTATGTCTGCAGTGGCATTAGGGTACATGAATCAATAGGACGAACCAAGAAAGAATATGTTGGAACATGGCTTGGTATTTATTAGCTTTGTTAGTGAGGGCTTTGGTGGAAAAGGTTTTCAATTCCAAACCCAGTCATCCAAAGTTTTCTAAAAAATTTAAGAAGTGCTTTCTTTATTGCAGATTCTCATTCCAATAACTATTTATAAATATGAGAAGTGTTAATCTCTATGTGAATAAAGTGGCCTATAAAAATGTCTGTTACTGGTATTTAAAAAACAACTGGAAATAATGCATTTCTAAGACTGGATGCCAGCATAGAGTCACACTTTATATGTTGCATTGCTGTATATGTTGGTAAAGGTCTTGGCATGAATGTTTAAAGTAGAAAATAAAAAGAAAGGAACATATAACCCTTTGTATAAACCAAACATCATAAAATTGGGAGGGATAGTGACATTTTGTTTGGCCAATTTCATGTTTTGGGAGTTCTGCACAGGTTTTTAAATGGATTTTTGGGTGTCTCTATTTCACAGCATTTTAAAAAAAAAAGTGCTAGCAATTGTGCAGCCAGTTCGAACTTCCACTTCCCCTCAACATCAAGGGCAAAGCCAGTTTAACTTCTTTGATGAATTATTTTATTAAAAAGTGAGCCTTTGGGTTGGCAGGGATACTACTGCTGCAAGTTGTATGTCAGTTGAACGGGTTTGATGTACTTTTAAAAGCCTTGATATAGCGCCACACACGATATGCAGCAGACAGAAGGAGATCTAGTCCAAATTCAGTGTTCTTTGCCCTTATCTCCTTCAACTAAATAACTATTTACTAATTTTGCCAAATCATGGAAAGAAGAGGTAGTTGATATGGAACCTTGCAGCTGGGGCGTTATTCCAAAAGCAATAAGAACCATAATTCTTTTGGGTGTTGGAATTGATCTATGATCCTGAAGAAGCTGGCCCCAGAACCTGACCACAAGCTCAGCTTCTCTTGCTCACACAAGCAAAATGACTGTGAGCAGTTTTTGTAGTACTTATTGCAGTAATTACAGCAGCAGGGACCTGAATTTGCAATATGGCATTTCAACCATAAGCACTCTCAGATTTAATGTCTCAGCTACTTTGGATTCCTTCCACATTTAGCCAGCACAGTTGATTATATAAACTGTTTTTACATAGTTTAAATGAAGTATGGTATGCTTATGGGAATGGGTTCAATGCCAGTTTTAGATATTGTCAAAAACAAACCTGTTTCCTTTTTAAAAAAATAAATCTATTTTTTTAATGTTCTTTATTATTTCCTCTTACTTCCTTTTGAATTTTATATTTTGAGACAAAAGAAAAATGAATATATTTACGTTTTTCCCTTGTTCATGGGGGATACCAGGCAAAGAATTATGTTGCCAGAGATATTGAAGTATGGCACATAGTCCATAGTTCAATATAATTTATTGATAATACTGATTATTTAAATCAACAATAAATTAAATAGAATATCAGCATTATTAATCACCAAGAAGGTAGGAAAGAAAGGAAAGGAAGAATGTCCTTTGAGGGTTGAAGAATAAGAGATTGCCCTACTTTAGAAAGGTTTGAAATTGGTAAACTAGAAATTGGACAAAGTTTGAGTTGACAAATAAATTGAAAAGGGGATTTTGATGAAGCTTGAATCAACATACTGCTTTTACTATTCCCAATTTTACAAGGTAGGAAAAAAGATGGAAATGAAACCTTATTTGCTGTTTGCTTCTGACAGAACTTCTGACAGATACAAAGCTGGGATCCAGCAAAGCCAGCATTCTGGGCCTCTCCTGGAAAGGAGTAACAATTAGTTCTCCATGTCCTTTTCCTATGAATAGATGAAAAATGTGCTACCTTGCCCATAGCAACAGGAGATACTTCACCTTCAGCTGAACCACTATAGCTAGAAATCAAATACCAAACAGAAGAATGCTTGAATTCTGAAACAAACCTCTGCTATTTTCTCCTAAAGTCAGTTTCTAGTAATTGCACACAAATAAAAGAAATAAAGCCTTGAGAACACACTGAAATTCTTCTGCTAAGCCACAGAGGGTCAGTCTTGCAGTTCAGCTCTCCAGCTGATAGACTGAATACTTCTAAGACAGAAGAGAACACACCCCTTTTGACAAAGATACTTTTTAGAATGGAAGGAAAGTTTGCTTGTCAAATGTTCAGATTTCAAAAGTTATTTTAATATAAAAGTGATGGCAAAAGGAAAAAAATAATCTTTTGATAATGTTAGTTAATGAATTTTATGTGACTGTGCAAAATATTAGAAAGCAGAGACACAGCAGTTCTATTGTACTGTCAATGAAGCAAATGGATAATGTAAGCCCTCAAACTATGCAGCCATCCAAAAATCTTCAAAGTGCATGCACTGGACTTTCTGAAGTAGAGAGGTATTTTAATGTTGCAAGGAGGAGTACATTTGTGCTAAAACATATTTGGCAAAGCACTTCCCTAAACGCTCTGGAAATGCAAGTGTTTTATTTTAATTATTCTAAATTCAGTTGCCAGTTGACTGTTTAAATGCTGTTATATGCTTTTGCGATCAGATATCTGCTATTAGATAACATCAAATGTTGTTTGAGATATGCTTGATACTATTCAGCTTGAGCTGAAATTAATTTCTAATCATTTTGTATTTCTCGTATTCAAATCCATCATTTTACTAACTCTAGTATTCGAAGATTCACTCAAGGACAACCTCTAACAACAGTATCTGCAATGATATAAATAACCTTTCTTATCAAAAATAACAGACGACCTACAAGCACATACAAAATAGAACATATGGACTGACCTGAAACAACACCTTGGATTCCTGGATTTAATAACTATCGTTTTTTATGCGATGATTCCATATATATGTTTGGACAGCTAGTTTGAGCAATTGGTTTGTCGTGACTAATTTCTCCAAGGAAAGTCTTCCTGACAAGTTCATCTTACTAGTAGTTGATGAATCTCTACATTCAATTCCAGCATGCATTCAAAAGTGATGACAGCAGTGTGGTACTCAAAATTATTCAGAAAATAGAGAGTCTAGTCAGAGTATGCATGCACTCAGACATTATGTAAATAAAGCAATGAAGAAGGAGCTCTTGACTTTGGCACCATTTTTATAATGCAAGAATTTACCTAGTTAGAAACAATTGCATGCTAAATTTATTTCATGCAGTGCTATAAAATTCAGATGTTATCCCCAAATAAAAAGATGTACCTGTATGCAACAGCTTGTTTCGTTTTTAGTGCTAACTGCTTCACTGTAACATTTGTGCATTAGCTAAATAATATCTCAAGGGTAGCTCAAGATGCAACCTTGATGTCTACTGATTGTACACATGTGAGTTTGTGCTCTCAAAGGATGGTCCTTAAAACAATCCCTGCTGGAAGCTTTTGTGCATATTGTAAAAGGACTGATGCTAAGTACCAATTGAGCCAGTGCTGTATACTTGCCATTTTTAAAAAAAGATTTCATACTACTTGATTATGTTAAAGAGGAATATTTGAAATTTATACTGAATTACATCAAAATGCCACTGTAGCAGCTATTCTTTCCCATAGGTACCTTGGTCCCTTCTGGTTTTAAGTGTGGCAGTGACAAGATGCATTACTGTAGATGTTGAGAGAGCTTAGTGTTTAAAAAAATGACAAAGACATTAAGCAATAAAAAACACAAGTGTGTTCTTATGTTAACAGAAAAAAGTAGCTCAGAAGAAGTATTTGCCATGCAATTCAAAAGCTGAGCAAGAAAATACAGATTGTTGTGTCTTGAAAACTACCACCAGCTCATTTTGCCTTGAACAGTTTAACAGTTTATTTCAATTGTTTCTTGCAATTATCTTTTTATTCAGGATAGGCTGTACAAAGGCAGAACCTGGGAAATCATATTTTGCTCTGACACAGGTTTGAGCCTTGACTCCTGAGAAAGTAGACAGAATCCTCTTTGTTGTTAGCCCAGCCACCTGTGTGTTAGATCTCTGGACCTTGGTTAAAGCCATGCAGGAAGTGACAGGCAGCTGAGTCCATGCAATGGTGGTGGCCTCTTCTGAGAGAAGAGGTGGTTCCACAGACCTTGAAGGGGCAGTGATAAGCCTCCTCCTCAAGAAGCCTTCCCAACCGTGTTAAACAACTTTTGTCCAGTCTCCAACCTTCTTTTTTGGGAAAGGTTGTTGAGAATGTGTTTTGATAACAGTGGGCCCTTGAGGAAATGGATTATTTATACCTTTTTCAGTTGGGTTTAAGGTGATGCATAGCACAGAGACAGTATTGATTGCACTTGTGGATAACCTGTGAATGAGCTGGGATGGGAAAGTGCAACCACTGTGGTTTTCCCTAATCTCTGGGTAGCTTTTGATACCATCAATCATGGTAACATTCTGAAATGACTGCAGGGTGTAAGAGTGGGAGATGTTGTATTACAGTAGCTCTTGTTCTTTCTCCATGGCCAGGATCAATCAATGTTGGTAAGACGACTGAGGAACAAGCTCAGGTTCACTCCTATCAAAACTGAGTGGCTGTGGGTGTTTGTGCCCCTGGTGCTAGGAATCTTTCATCTTTAGCTTTGAATGGGATTGTACTGCCCCATTTGGGTCTAGTAATTAATCTTAATCTGGGGGTCCTCCTGGACTCACAGCTCCTGCTTGAAGAGCAGGTGGCAGGAGGGTCTTTGCACAGATTCACCTTGTGCACCAGCTGTGTCCTTTGTCCAGGAAACACTTCTTATGGTCACTCATGCCTTGCGGTCATTTCACAGATAGACAATTGCAATGTTCTCTGCATGGAACTGCCTATGAAAATACTTTGGAAACTACTGCTGGCTCAGAACAGAGTGGCATGAACAGTGATGGGCAGGCCACACCATACTCATGTAACACTCATGCTTCATGAGCCGTGCTGGTTACAAGTTGGTTTCCAGGTGCAATTCAAAGTGCAGGTTCTCACATTTAAAACCATACATGTGTAGAGAGTAAGGAAGTAGATCTTGACAGATAAATGCAGGAGCCTAGGCAAAAGTGGTTGACACATTTTTTTAAGTCCAGAACAGCCAGGTAACATTTGGAAATGGCTCAGACAGACTTCTCCCTAATTCACTAGACTATAACAGGGAGGAGATGATACATCACAATCAGACTTGCAAGATTCTGTTATAATCACCAATCTCAATAAAAGTAGCTTTAGCCTTCCTGTGGAATTGATTTCCTGGTCTGGTCTGCCTAGTGGGGCTGACAGTAGCCCCAGGAGCAAAAGTAGACAGGCATTCTAGTGTACACATAGACACACATAGGATTTTTCATTTCACTCTCTATCCCATTAACACAAACAAAAGAAATATAACACCACTGTAAATACCCTAAACCCAAAATAGGCAAGAAAGTATACACCAAACAAGGTATTCTGTAGGTCCCATTATTGCCATTTATCTACCCACAAACCTCATATTTATGAGGCAGTCTTCCTAGCCACTGCATGAACATACTCCAATAACCATTTTTTAACGCCATGATAAGGTCCCATACCCAGTTCACTACCAGAGCAGCTTAAAGGCATATTCACATTTTAAAGTAGTGTTTTTCCACTTATCCAAAACAATTTTTGCATGGATACAAGCTAGCATGCATCACTGACAATATACTGACATGGTCAGGGATGGGGATCTACCCAGTTCCTATGGGGCACTTTGGGTTGCTGCAGGAACATATTCTTCTGTATTTTCACTAGGTACTGCCCTCCATAGCCAATCATGGTTTAGGATGCAAGGGACTTCTGTAGATCATCTGCCAATATAATGCCTGACTGAAACTTTCTAAAGCTCTTGTCAGGAATTCCACTACATCCCTCCTCCACACCTGTGACCTCTTAGCTGGGTTGTTTTTAGACAGAGTTTTAGTGATCTTTGAGTAAATGATCACTAGACCCATGTTCAGAAATAAGCTGATTGATAGATCACAAGTAGAGAGTACTTATGTACCTGCAACCTGTTAGTTGGGCAACTTGACAGGTACTAAACATGGCATTCCAAGCACCTACCTAGACTCACTCAACCCTTTTCAACCTGGTTTTTTCTACCAGAAAGCAATGCTTGGAGTTGAGGAAATTAACTAGGGAACTCCACCAATTACTTTCCCACATTAAAACAGTAAAGACTATCTTACTATCACAGAACAGGGCAGGGCAACTGGAGCCATACATCTTCTGCTATACATTTTTCTGCCAGCATAACGTTTGGGGAAACAGCATTTTAATTCTCTGTCCTGCTGTGTGTATAGGCACTGGTGGTAGCAGTTCCTGAAGTTTCCCTTATCCCACCCCGTTTGCTTAACCTGCCAACTGGGGCATGCTTATTTCAGGAGAAGGCCAGAGTTCTAAATAACATGGAATCTCAAGCCAATTGAGGGGTGCAAGGCAGGCAAGTAAGTAAGTATACCCAGCCAGTTATGTATGCAAGAATTAGAAGCCAAGAATTGAGAGAAAGAGAAAACAGTTGACTTGCTAGAACTAATGCTGAAGAAGCTGTACCGTGCAGTGATTTATTTAAAGGAGAAACAGGCTAGAGTTGGGAGAAAGATTGGGAGGGTTAGAAAAAAAAGAAAAATAAATGATTCGCCTGAGATGCATGTATTCTTTAAAGCCTACTTGTATCTTTTTTGAAGCAGAGCTTATATATCACTGTAATCAGCAAACACAAAGTGTATGGAACTGTCCAGACCAAAGGCATCATCTGCTCTTCACGGTTCAACTACAACGAATGGAAGACATGCAACACTTCCATTTCATGGACTGTATTCTGTATGATTGTAATAAAGATACGTGGAACTAAAAGCATAGGCAGTAATAAGTCATAATAAGAGAATGATGAAAGCTCAAAATATATAGGGTACTATTGTATTTTAATATAACACTCATATCTGAAATATTTAAAAATGTATAGATTTAAAATAGTAAAGAAAACCGTTTTTTACATTTCACTTTGAATTTTTATGCTGAATTTTATTGAAGCACACATTTTAAAATTAGCCATTTTAGGATCTATTTTTATCAAATTATAATCCTTTATCACTTAATAATAGAGGAGCAGAAGCTTTTTAAGCACACAACAACTGTGACATTTTGTTGGAATCTAGTTGGAGTAATAATTTTATCAAATCATATCTTTCTTTTCCTCCCCTCAAAATACCATTTACTGAAACATCATCTATAATGTTGAGCTATGGAATAGTAAAGAAAATATCATCCTAAATACACCTGCCCCTCCCATGCCTGAAATCACAAATTAATCACAACAGACTACACTAAATATTGGCATGTACTTAGAAATCAGAGAATATAAACATAGTTGACTGATTTTAAAACAGGTCTAGGACTGCATACTATAGAAAACCGCTATGCATTTCCATCTGCATCCCCTTTAATTTTCAAAGTACTTACATTTTTCATTGAAATAATTATCAAAACACCCCTCCAGAGTGGACTATAAATATATTCCCATTTCACCACCCCAGATGGTTAATAGAGCAAAAAAAAATCTAGCTTTGTATGTATATATGCTACATTTTTTATCCTGTGCATATATACATGTATGTGTGGTGAGTTACATCCAACAAATAAAATGCATTTGCAAGGAATAAGATTGACAACAAGTATTAGAATGCAGATGGTTCATTGGCTGTATACACTTGGAACAGGCCTAACACACTTTGGGGGTAGTGGTGGATTCTGAATGAAATGAATGAAAAGCATAATTATATTCTTGCATTCAAACTCAAAAGACTGCAAATCTTGATTCAAACTTTTCAGTGACGTTTGGATCTGTAATAAGGACCATATTGTTAAGAATGGCTTCTGCAAGCTAGGATTTCCAGGAACTATTGCCTCACATTTCTCTAGGCCAACTAGCCAAATACATCTTTGCATGCAATAATGAACACCCACACTTTAGTATGCCATATGTACACTTGAATGTACTGAATGAAATACAACTGCTCTTTCCAGAATTCTGCAGCATTTTGTGTTATATCTTACAGTTCTTCTCATGATTACAAGAAATAGCATGGAAAAATCTGAGAAGGTGCTTCCAATTTCAGAATATTGACTATATATTTGAATATTTGGATAAGCGCTTGTACTTTTTTTAGCCTTTCAGGATAAATTCCAACTGTAATTTTAAGTCTCATTCCTATATAGTTTTTCTCTCTAGAAGTTCAGTGCCATTAAATAATGTAGTTCAAATAAGTTTTATAATCTACTGTATATTGTATTATTTATTAAAGTTGGCTTGCCCTATTTGTTAAATTATTGTTTTTATTCTATTCCTCACACATCTATCTTGACTATCTATAGAATAATGTATTAATATTGCTTTCTCCCATGTTTGCATTTTTAAAAAAAATATCAAGTTCCTGCCATCCTGTTTATGAAGAAATATGTTAATTCTCAATCACAAAATAATCAGGACATAGTTCTTATTCATCTGTATTGTCTGACAGATAACAGCTCTTTTCAGCACAGAGAAGCCCATGCACAACATGCTTTTCAGATAGTTATTAAAAATGAAGGTATAACTTAATTCAGCACTGCAAATGCTTGAATTCAGAAGTATTTAATCTCAGATTTTTATGAAATAATCAAAATTTTCTGCCTGCATGAACATATCTGCCAGCTGCACTTTCTCCCACATTCTATATTAAAACTCTTTTCCTGCCATATATAAAGAAATAGAATTGTGATTTCTATTGGTTTGAGCAATATTGGCTTACTCATGGTCATTCACTGAGTTTCAAAGCAGATGGTGAATTAAATCTCACACTCATCTTCCAGTCAAGCTCAGTATTTTATCACTTCTGGCATGGAGTCAAACAGGATGGTTACCTGGAATTGTTTTTGTATTAGTCAGTGCAAACTACACACACACAACATCTGTGTGATCAAATCTGGAAATTATCTAACGAGTTTTCAGATAAAAATCCTTCCTAAACTTAGTTTTATTTTGTTATAAGTAGTATAAAGTCTTAATCTTTTGCTTTTCAGTCCCTGTAACCTATTCCTATGGGGCCATAGGATATTACATGTCCTCCTACAAGGGTACAGAGGCCTGGCAACAGAGGGAGAAATCCAACATTAGATATTCCCACCTCCCGGGACAGAATTTCTCTGTTTATTGAGTATTATGCATTAAGACATTAAATATGAAGTCCTTTTTATGGAACGGGACTGTGAGTCAAGGCTAAGAACCACAAGCCATTTAACGGAAAAACAGCGTATACTGTACTACGTTCTTTGAAGGTGATCAACACAGGTGGTGAAATTATTTGGCAGAAAGTACTGATACTGTAACATACTAGTTTAACCATCAGAAATACACAAAAACAAGGATATAATACAATAAAAATATCTGCTCCTTACCTTTTATTTTTAATTCTCCCTTTCACAGCAGCAGAATGGGCTTTCTATTTTCCCTTGCCTTGGTTTCCAAAGAAAAGTGCCTTTTCTAATAGTTCCTCATATTTTTACTTGCCTTGGAGGGCACCACGGAATAACATTAGTTTCTGAACATATTAAACACAAACATGGGAGCACAGCAAAAGCCCACTGGGAAATGAACATCAGACTGGACCAACCTATTAATTGAAAAAGTAGGCTATTCTATTTCCTAACTCCAAGGAAGCCATCACACGGTTGGAAATTAGTCTGACTTTCTCAGATGCCGCAGAGTATAAATCAAGATTGTGATAGTTTAGAAGAGTATGGGCCCAATTATCTTTAAGAGTATATTACAGCCTGCCATGAACATAAAAATAAATCAGTCAAAGCACACACATTGCTAATATCACAACTGGCCACAGGATGCTAAAGAGATAATAGGACTATCATCCCACAACCAAGAGCAATCATGCTTTGACAGCAATCTAAGGAATCTGGTTATTGTGGTTATTTGAGCCATTTTAGGATAAGCCCAGTTGGACCTAATCACTGGAAAATTCACAGACTAGGTGGCCTAGACACTTAAACACTCCCTCAGAGGATAGAAAGCTGATGACAGGGGATGAACGATTGGAGAAATCCTACTACATTTGGGACTTGTATTAGGCCTGGAACTCTTCCAACCTTTTAAAGAGTCCTGGACATAAGAAAGTTAACTTTCCCAGTTTCAGCTCTGTTGAAGGAATGCCCATAGGAAAGTAAGAGGATTGCCAAACCTTCCTCGGTTGAGGAGGGCATTCAGAACTTCCTTGTCAGGTAGGGAAGGGTTAACTCCATTGCTACTGTTGGCTTATCTCATTTATTGGATTTCATTTGGGAAAGTCCAAAGCTTCAAAATGGAAGCTATATTTGATTGAAAGTCCTAACCTTAAGAATTTAAAGGGATAGATGCAAACAAAATAATCATCTTCCTTACTCCATTGATGTGTTCTTTGATTGTCTTAATGCACTTCCAACTGGTTGATTGCTTCCTGTCTCTTTACTTGGGTGTAACCCATTGCACTGATGTGAGAAATAGGATGAGGAAGGGTTTACTTAGGGACTCACCTTCTAATGGTGGAAAATCTACAGCCCTCTGGGGAAAAATGCCAGAGACGGTTCCAAGGGACTCCAAGCAGAGCAATAGCAACTGGCCATGGAGGAGAAGATGGTCAAAGGAGATGAAACTGCATCTGATAAACAGAGCTGAGATAAAGCCTATCTGTGGGGCCAGCCCTAGTCCCAAGCTTAGAGGGAGGTTCTATCTGCAGACCAGGCTACCACAGGTATGGATTGATAGGATTGCTCTTTTGAAAGCCATGATGCATCAACATCAAGCTGAGGACCATGAGAAATGACATGGCAAAGGCAAGCCTCCTATGTCTAACTGGAACATGCATAAGAGAAGAATGAAACTGATATGAGACTGAAAATTGGAAGCTACTTCATTAGGAGAAGTTAAGAGAAGATTGGGAAAGCATTAGGACACGATGAAGACTACTCTGGGGCTCCACAGGAAGTATGCAGATTCTTCCTTCTCGTTTCCTTACACCCATTAAAGATAAAATTGGCTTAAATGGGGGAACATAAAGTCTTTGCAGAGTCCATATCAATACTCAGCCATAGTGATGGTTGGGTGGGAGAAAGTGACAAAGATTAGCAATCTGATTCAATGTGCCTGGGTCAAACTTGGAGTTTCATTCATGGAACTGAAAGCCAAAAGAAAGTGTTCCCTCGACACAGCTTGAAGATTAAGTCAAACCATTACAACTATCTTTGTTAGTAACCTTTTATGCTCATTTTTAGCATGATATATAATTTATCATGTTGGTACTTATCAAAAGAAAAATATCTCCAATGAGCAAAGAAGGGAAATTGGAAAATAAAGGAAGAACATAAAATGGAATACAATAGTTCTTAGCTCACTGATGAGCAGAAACTCTATTAGAAATAACCCATGCTGCTGCAGCTGTGGCAGCAAAAAGAGAATTCACCAGAAAAGAGTGTGCCTTTTTTCTTAAACAAATGCATATTAAAAGACATTTTCTCCCTTTGCAATGACATCCAGCAGTAGCAACAAGATGCATCGAATCTGTTATCATTACATCAGAATCAAAGCCAGGTTAACTGTAGCACATGGAACCAAAGAGGCATTTATTGGCCATTTTCAGACTGATGCAGATCTGCCCATTTCTCCCTAAGAGCAGGATGCAGCAGGGCTGGAGGCCCTTTGGATTTGTCTAGGAATGGTAGAGTTGCATTGCATATGGATGTATCATTTTATATCCTCCACAGCATGGAGGAAGTGGTGGGCAGCTAATCAGTTTAAATATGAGATAGTGCTAGACTGTTTGGCTGTCAGTATTGTCAGTTAGGGTTGTAACTCTGTGGCCTTTACTGGGTTAATGCAATAAATAACATATTAATGGAACAACAGGTCCAATCCTACCCTTCATTGCTTCCCAAACACAACATGGAGCAAACTGGAAGTGGGCATTATTGCTTATATCAAAACAGGAAAGGGGAAAGAAATTCTAACTAAAAGTGCTACATCTGAATTTTCACCCTTCATGACTTTGATCCATTTATTTAACCTTATTCAACTCTGCTTAGAAAAGAATGAGCCGTAGGAGGATGGACAAATAAAAATGCTTAGATGACAGTTCCACAGTAAGATCTACCCCATTCCAGTGCTTTAATTGGTACATGTTTTCCCACTGGCTGGTGAGATGCTGAAAAGAAATCCCAGCAAACCCAGAAAAATCAACCAATCACTGTCCGTGCACCATTCAGTTATAACTCAGGGCAGGATAGCGAGGGGCCAGGAAATTGGACATAGTCTTCTACCAAGAGTGGCTTTAATTCAGTGCTGGGGAAAGCCTAAATATCCACAACTTATCTGTTTTTTTTAGAATTGGAAGATGTACTCAATTTTGCTTGTTATATGAGCAAGCTATTTGGGTGCAAATGACTTTTGAAGATATTTCACCAGATTTGTATTTGTTTCTTTTATTGTCAACGGTCACCGAGATATTCCTCAATCTTATATTCAGGCAGATTTACATCTTGTTATACCATAATGACGGTGTAAAGCAGTTTCTTCTACGTATCTCTGCTGAAGGTTTTTTCCCCCTTGGGAATTTTGTTGTACCTGTTAATAGCTGAGTTGCCTGTGTTTTCACATGTTTCTTCTCTGAGTGCTGCATGTGAGTATTCATGCAGAGAAGTTGCAACGGATACAAAACACACAGGTTTAGCAATTATTAGATTAGGTCTTTTCTTAACCATACAGTAAGATTAAAATGCCATTATATGTTCTTTGTGATAGAAGACAACCAAGAGAATAAGACAGATTATAAGAAGAAGAGGCTAACTCTGCATTATTTTCCATTATTCTGGCTTTCTTTGTCACAAGATGGAGCCATGCTGTGCCATTCTGTTCTTGGTATCAGAGCACGAGTGTGATACACTGAAATTTGAATGCTTCATATTCTGAAATGGATAATGGTTACGCTTGATTTCTTTCACCTCTTGGTTTTTAGCATTTTGATAGGCGAGTGCCACTTCACCCTTGAGGATCTCTGTTAACCTTTATCACAGTGGGGTAGTTTTAGCAACGGACGCATTCTTCTGGGCGGAGGTGGTAAATGAAAGCAAATGCATTATGTATCCACCCCAGTGTCCCGAAGGTTGCATTTTGCAAAAATTTGTTGTTGTTGGCTGTGTAGAGCTGATGAAACAGTGAACTTTCAAAATAAAAGGAGTAACTTCATTCCACTAATGATACTGAAAACATATATTGTAATTAATATTGTGTTGCTATGTTTCCCATACTGTGAAATTAAGAAAACATTGATTTGATTAACTCACAGCGATGGAGGTAGGGCGAATAAGGGTAACGTTTTCAATACAAAGTAAGCGTCTGAATAGAGTTCTTCCGTTGTGACAATGTTTTTAATGACAACTGCAAGAATAAAATGCAGTATGTACAATATCAAACCTAGTGCACTTTAATATGGATTTTGTTGTACATAATTTGGTTAATTTGATACATCAGTTTCTCTTTAAAGTGACAAAAGACTCTTAGTTATTTTAACAAAAAGATAAAAGTTACAGTTATATGGAGATTACAACTGCAGGATCCATTTGGAGAGGTGCTTCACAAGACAACAGAAACACCCCACTCAAAAGTTCACCCAGCTCTAATATATGTCCATATATTTGTGTGTGTGAGAGAGAGTTATAATTATATAATATTTGGGCTGCAATCCTGAACTGGATTCCTGGGAAGTGTATCTCTTTTAACTCAATCAAATTGCCTTCTGAGATGTAGAACTTCATTGGAGAATATGAATGCCTTGATTTATTCAGAAGGTAATTATAAATATACCCAAGGTTAGAAATAAAATGATGAATTGCTGTAGCTTAAAGACTGCAATCCTAATTTTAGACCAGAGTAACTCCACTGAATACAGATTGTGCTGCATGTTAATTTAGGTCTGTCAGGTAAGGATACAGAACTAAATAAGATGTGACTCATCAACAATATTAAATTATTCCCCCAAAAAAGGATTATTGTACCATTACCAGGCATGTTTGAGACCTGTTTTACAATTTTTCAGCTTTGGTTAAACTCATACAAGTATTAATATGGTGTTGGAAAGAGAAAAATGGTTTAGAGATGTCAACGTGATACTGAACTATATACGAAAATTTGGGTTTTATTGATGCATGGAGAACTTTGGAATTATCATGCATGGGGTTTTAACAGAATTGTTGTTTTATTTTGATGGATGGAATTTACTTTGATTTTGTTGTTGTTTATTTGTTTAGTCGCTTCCGACTCTTCGTGACTTCATGGACCAGTCCATGCCAGAGCTTCCTGTCGGTTGTCAACACCCCCAGCTCCCCCAGGGATGAGTCCGTCACCTCTAGAATATCATCCATCCACCTTGCCCTTGGTCGGCCCCTCTTCCTTTTGCCCTCCACTCTCCCTAGCATCAGCATCTTCTCTAGGGTGTCCTGTCTTCTCATTATGTGGCCAAAGTATTTCAGTTTTGCCTTTAATATCATTCCCTCAAGTGAGCAGTCTGGCTTTATTTCCTGGAGTATGGACTGGTTTGATCTTCTTGCAGTCCAAGGCACTCTCAGAATTTTCCTCCAACACCACAGTTCCACTTTGATTTGCTTTGATTTAAAACCCTGGATTTTTTTGTTAGATTTATGTTCTGCTTTTTATTGATGATATGTGCTCCATTTCCACATATGAACTAGCTTTTTACTAGCCTATTAAAAAGGTTAAACAAGGTCAAGGTTTAATCTACTGTTCAAAATCTGAGTTATTTTCTTTACATATACTACACCCTAAACTAGTTATTGAAAATCCAACCAGCATATAAACTTCAACAGTTTTCCAGTGGGGGGGTGACAGATCTGCATCCATCTCCCCAAATACATCAGCAAATTCTTGGTATTGAGCAGGCAAGCCTTCTAAATGTGGCAAGTCAGGCCGCGGCGTGGCGAGCGCTGCCCTTCCAACCCCCACACGTGCAACTATCTCTGCTGTAGGAGCTTGGTAAAATCCATCTGTAAAAGTCACAGTTCTATGCTCCCAGTTTATATAGGGGCTTTGATAGGTCAACCGTGGGATCCCCAGGATTACCAAGGGATTGCCAACAGGTGCTACAACGAATTTCAAAGTCTCATGGTGGCTGCCCATTTGCATTGCCACAGTTTCAATGAAATGGGTTGCAGCCCCCCCCCCCACCATTGAACCATCCAACTGTGTGAAGATCAAAGGCTGCTGGAGCAGGAAACTAGGCAGGTCCAAAGCAGCCACCAGATTAGGGTGAATTAAACACCTGGAACACCCAGAGTCAACTAAAGCCCATACCTCTGTAGTCTTTGTGTGGGAACCCAATTTCACTTTTACTGCTAAAGTGGGACAGTCAGCACTCACCATAGCATCTTTGCGCCCATCCTCTTCCACCTGTCCTCTGGCGCTCTTCATGGCAGGTGGCTGGCATTTCCCACTGGCTCCTTAGAGTCGTCTTCAGCCTCTCCCGAGAAGTAGATTACTTCCTCGGCGTCGGCTGTCCCTTTGGCTGCTGTCATTCGCCACGAGGGGGGGGGCGATTTGGCCGGCGGCTTCCCCACTCGATCTCCAGCTTTGGCTTTTGGGCAATCAGCTGCTCGATGGCCCTCCTTTCCTCATTGGAGACAGTGACCCCTCGCGTAGCGCCGATCTCTTTCCTCATCCCAGGCTCTATAGCTTGGCCAGGCAGCAGTCGCAGCACTTCGGGTTCCCCTCATGGTGGCGGGTGGTTTTTCAGATTTTCTAGTTTGCATGAAGGTATGCTGAGTATGCTCAGCCTTGCTTGCCAGACAGATCCAGTCGTACAATGATTCGGGGTCATCTCTACACAACGCCCAATGCAGGACATCCTGGTTGAGTCCCTCATTAAAATGCTCTACTAGAGTGGACTCAGACCAGTCAGTGATTTTCCCAGCCAGAGCCTTAAACTCTAGGGCGTAATCAGGTACTGACATTTGGCCCTGGGTGAGATCCTTCAGCGCCTTCTTAGCTCTTGCCTTGGCCAGAAGATCTTCAAAACGCAGCTTTAATGCCCACATGAAATCATCGAAATAATCAAGTGCAGGGGAGTCAGCATCACTTAATTGAACATACCAGTCAGCCACTCGACCCTTCAATTTGGTGGCAATGGCAGTTATTTTATCCTCTTTGGAAGGGAAGCATGCCCCAAACTGCCTCATATAACTTTTAGCATTAGTTAAAAAGAAAGATAACTTTGTTGGATCCCCATCAAAAGTCTCTTACTCTGCCTCTGGTCGGAGTGGAACCAGCGGTCACTTGAGTGGTTGGGCCCCAGGTTACAGTAGCTTTCCCTTTTCAGGGTGGGGATACTGATGGCCAGGCTCTGCAGGGTGGAGATTCATCCCGGAGCCGTCTCCGGCCCCGCTCCGCTGGCGGTTCAGATGGGGGGATGGGGGATGGTTGCGGGAAGCTGGGATCTCCTCCGTGCCTCCCCTGCCCCTCCAGTGACAAAGACAGGTTTCTCAACATGTACTCCATAGATTCTATTTTGGCTTCCACCACTCTTAGTCTCTCAGGGGTTCGAGAGTCCCCTCTCCTTCGCATGCCCGGTTTCCTCTCAGTTGACACTGTAGTAGATTCTTTGTCTGGGGTTAGCAGGAACCGATACTTCCAGGACGTCCCTGACGTCCCTGGCTGGGGTTCCCCCACTTCATCCAAGGTGATCAACTCTGCGAGCAATTTGCTGGGTGCCAGTTGCTTTGCCTCTTCCCCATTGTCAGATTCCTCTGCATCAGAATTGGAACTCGATTCATCCCTTTACAAGTCTTAGGATTCTGAAGGTTCTGGAGTGAGATCCAGTTCTCCGCTCTTGACCATCGACTTGGGCATCAAGCTAGCCGTATCCTTGAGTCCCCCGGTCGTGGATTTTGACTCAGCCATCGTTAACTATTTTCCCTCACAAGAGACTGATCTTGGTAGGAGCTAACGGTACAACTTTGGGATTCTCAGCTTTATGTAATGGTTGCCTATTCTAAAACACCATCAGACTCATGAGCAGGAATTCAAAGATATCTGATTTATTAAAGAATAGTATGCAGGATCACAGAGAAAGCTGAGAATGATAAAAGCGCGCCAAATTCAAACTAAAAACCCTCAGTGCAAATGAAATCCCTCCCCCTGTAGAATCTTCTCAAGATCACAATCCCAGGTGTTCCTAACGGTTTCTGATGGTCTGTGGGAAAAGTCCTTGAACAGAGAACATAACCCAAATACATTCCATTGTACTGATTTCACATACAGAGCTTGGTACAAGGTCTCACAGCAGCTCCCTCCCAAACAGAAATGCGCGTCAGCGCCATGGCATGTGAAACGTTACAATGTATAAACTACATTGAATCAGTGAACATGACATATACAAATAAATTGTTTATAAGGCAGTGTTACAAACTGAATTCCCTTATTTTAAAGTCATGTTCATGTTATTGTTTACATGTTTAACTCTTCCTGGGATGGTCTTGTTCCCTACTTTTTTAGGCCAGGTCTCTGCTTGAAGGTATCTCCTCATTTAAACCAGCCCAAATTCAAGTTTAAACATAAAGAAATCTAAGGAGGCCAGGCTGAAGTTTCTCACTGAAAGTTGGTTTCTAGATAATAGACTGAACAATACACACAAAAATCATTGTGCCACTCTGCCCTTCTATAACATTGTTTCTCCAGCAGGTGGAGAACCTAGTTTACCCTGGGCAATCTTAGTAGAGCTAAGCAAGTTTGGACTTGGTTAGGACTTGGATGGGAGACCACTAAGAAGTCCCACCTCTATAAACTAGACTTGGAAGTATAAAATAAAAATCCTAAGAAGGAAAAGACAAATTACTTGTGTCACTCTCAAGAAACTGTATGAACATGTCCATGTAGTTAACCAGGAGTCAAACTTCATTTAAAGGAATATTTATCTTATTTAAATTATATTGTACATATTGTTTGCAAAACTACAAGCTTTTTGCTGGTTGATAATACACTCCTATTTCTTTGCAAAATATACAAGTAACCCCTAATTCTAAACCCACCTTATCTTCTGCCAGCTTTTCTCCCAAGGAAAATAAAATAAAGATGATTTCTATGTCCCCTTCTAAGGCACAATAATGTTTTCAAACATATTGGCAATGAAAATGTATCTGCTGTTTTTAAAGCTTAGATACTGCCTTTCACAATTTTTCTATTTGTTTTCCTGCAAGTGGTTGAGGAACCACTTTGTGAAGGCCATTACAATTCCAAATTCTCCTCAGTGAAGAAACCTAATGTTTCTGTCTTGAACAAAATTGAGCCAAAGAATTTATGTCAAGGAAAACTGAATGTACTCCAAGCCTTTTAGTGCTAACTCCATCCCCTTGTTGAAACTATATGCAATATTTAATGTTTCCAAGATGCCAGGCCTAGTGGAAAAATGAATTTGCAGATGCATGTTGTTGGAAAGTTCGTAATCTCATGTGTACTGGAAAGTTTCAGATGGAAGTATCAGCCAACATCTATCAAGTTCATTTTTAAAAAATGGTACTACTGAAATTATTTATGTATTTGTACCATTTTCCTGTCAGCCATCAGCATTAGTCTGTCTTCATAAGCAATGTATTAATGATACATGAAAGCAAATATTTTACATAATAACATGATTTGGAATTTAAACTCTACATCAGTTATTTTCAATGTGCCATTTGGATTTGCCACTTAGATAAATTTTTATGGCACCATATAAAACCTCTGCCTGCACAAGGTATTATGATCCAAAACTAGTACATTAATACATTTCTTAATTTATTTTTTGTTTATGCTTTTGTTTTTTCATTAGCATTTCTGAACAATACAGAGCTAAAAGCTGCGCTGACTTATTTTAACAAATCAGGAAAGAGACTATTCTTTCTCTTCTTTGAAACTTAAATCCATAAATTAATTTCAACCCTTAAATCTATAAATTAAGTTTTTATGGAATGTACTACGATTACAAATCCCATTCATTTTAAATTTATATTAGTTTTGTTCTCTGAAAAGTATACAGGCAGGACTGGGAGTGGTTGATAGCCAGATGTCATAAAGTCATGATAATGATGTGATAATAGTAACGAGAATTATGTCACAATAATGAACTCCCTATGAATTTCCTGTAGTTCTTTGATGTCATTTTGACCTCAGCTTCCACTTTAGCTTTCCAGCAATTTTTCATAAACATACTGTATTTTAATGGTTTAATGAAGACAGATAAACCAGTGTTTTATTGTAAACCACCCAGAGTCCCCCTTTTGGGGGAGATGGGCTGTAGCAAAATTTGAATAATAAATAAATGTTTGAACTGTCATTGTTACTGAAGTTGTTGTTGTGGGGTTGGTTGTTTTTTTGGGTGGGGAGGGGTCTCTCCCAAGCTATCAGTAACTGTTCTTTTTGCAAGCACTTTGGAGTGGAGATCCTCATTTCCTGAGATTTCAAATCTTTTCATTCCAAAAGGTCTTACATTCTTTCCATAAACTACCTTGAAATTAGAAAAGTTTCAAAAGCATATTCAAGCTCAATGTACATTTTATGAATCCAAGTTTACAGTTTTCTGCAATGAAGACCTAAAGATCAATGAGTCCTATAACACGAGATTAACAAACACTGAAATGAATAATTATGGACTGCCGCAAAATAAAATGTTATTTTGTTGCCTGTTCAAAGATTTTCATATAATAAGTATAAATCTTGATTCCTTCATTGATCTGGGGTCAGGTCAAATGATGGGATACTGCCATTTCATTAACTAGTAAGAAAGACGAACCTATAATTTTAGTAAAAGCTGATTGTATACATATCCCTGAATTTGTATTAAACTGGAAATTGCAAAATTATTTTCAGTATAAAATTAAGCATTAAGAAAAAAATAAAAATTACTAATTTTCATTAACTCACGCTAGTATTGTTTGTCTGTACTTAAGAAAGCCAAGTATTATTAAATAACATCAACACTATAGCCAATCTATAAATGCTCTTCTAAAATCCTATAACTTCCCAACAATAACAATATAAATTGTTATTTTATTATTTATATTTTTAGACATGAATTTAAAAATCAGAATGCACAGATTTCTAACACCCCAATCTTAAGCATATGTACTTGAAAATAATTATTTTATTGTTAAAGGGGACTCTTTCTTAAAAGCTTGTGTTGATTATGTTGTAAACTAACTAGAATGCACAAAAATGATTTTTTTATACCTTTTTAAAAAAAGCATTGTTTATTAAGTAGCTTTTTAAAATAAAACTTGAAACGGTAAATCAAGGCTAAATTTGCATAACAGGAAAGAATGAAATAAATAATTTATTGGGTTTAATAGTTGCAGATTCATACTGTACATCTTATATTGCTTGGATTAAATTTTCAAAAATGCCAAATGCTTTGGCATCAGACAATTCCTCTGTGTTAGGATAAATGAAAGATCTTCTTCCAATGTAGTCTGCTACGAGCTCTGCCTACATGAATGTCAAAACCTCCTGTGTGTAAGAGTAAACTCTAAGTTTGTGTATCCTCGCCCACTCTACCTTTCCATCAGGCAGTACGTGTGGAAAGGGGGGGGGGGACAGCTCTCTAATTAATCAAAGTCAGATCTGCCTGAATGCCTGGAGTTGCTGCTGATCCTTGTCCCAGCTTCTCCCATGTTCTCTCTCTCTGTTTCTACCTTGAAAACTTCTGCTCTGAGCTGGGAATGCCTGAAGGGCTTGCACAGTAAGTCAATGTGAAATTATCTCAGCAGGAAGAAGTTGCTTTTCAGCTTAAATGATTTAAGGCAGCAATTTTTCACACTCTCAAACTCTGACAAACGCACAGATTGCCTCTCATGTTTGACTTCAAAATATTCAAAGAAAAGCTATTTTTATTAAAAACACTCTAGAGAAAATTGTATGTCACTTGTTCTCTGATAAAACTTCATTTCTCCTGACAGTGACAATTTTCACCTCAGTACAATTTCTTTATTTTTTCCAAAGCTAATTCTGCTTAATATTAGTATTTATACAAACTCATATCAACTTGTCTCTGTGAAACGTTCAGGGGTGTCAGGTAAATGTTGCTCACTGTCAATCATCTTCTTTGGCACTCTAAAGGATCAATAGATTAAAATCTGTAGCTAGTTGCTTGGGATAGGAGTGTTTTATTTGTGAAGGAGAACTTAACAAACGCTCCCTTTTGCTTGATGAAATAAGCCCTGGAAACAGAAAAGTTCAAAGGCATAAAAGTATCAACATGGTGCAAAGAACTCAAAAAGTTTCTTGCTGGAAACTGAGTCACTCTACACATTTAGCAACAACAACAACAACAAAAAAGGAAGCATTTTTTGTCTTATTTAGCTTAAGAATTTATGAAATATTATATTGCACTGTATTCTTCAGTATAGAACTTACATTACCTTCATCTCAAGCGAGACTGAACTTTGAATGCTTTCAGATATGTATACAGTTTCTTCATGCTGCGTAGAGTCAGTGTCAATAGGGGGAAGCTTGCAGAGATGTTTGAAACCTGGAAATTTCGACAAAGAAAATATGGCAATATATAAAAAAGCATCGGTATCCTGTGTCCTCAAATCATTCTTCTGGGATTATATTGCTATTCCCACCAAAAGCCTGTATCTACAATTATGTGATCAGTTCCACACAAAAAAATAGTTTGGACAATGGACTAATTAATATTATTGTACCAATTCATGAGGATTAATTAATATATGTATTTACAATATATCTGGATAAAATAAACAAAAATGACTTTTTAAAAAAACTTACCATTGGTAACAAATATATCATTTACTTTCTGGCAAATTAAATTTCAAAGCAAAACTGTATCTATTTTTATCCCAAAATATGTAACTTTTACGACAGAATTTACAATGTAGCCATACCTAGTTTAAACGAAGAACATCAAAAATGGAGGAAAGCACAGAAACGGCTCTGCCTTAAAAGACTGGCTCAGATAGTCTGCAAGGTCAGATTTGCTATATAATTATTGTTAAATTCTGTCCTGTCAAATGTATTAATTTGGTTTTGGTTATATGTTTTATGATTAATTTACTAGAAATAAAATATTATAGTCATTCACTCCATCTGGTGTTTTCTTTATTGTGATAAACGTTTTTTTTTTTTCTTTCTTTCTTTAAAAAATACTGGTTTACAGCAGCAACATTGCTAGGTTAACCCATGATATTTCCATCATAAAGATACCTGTAATAGTGTTAATATTCCAGCTATTTAGTAGTGAATTGGAAGATTATTCAGTGGAAGGTTCCCTGACCCTTCTTTTCAGTTCATCAAATTAACTTTCTTAATAACACAGCAAAATTTCCACAGTGAAAATGTAAAAGAGAATTAAATACAGAGGGCATCAAGATCTTCAAATGATCATTTAGTATAGATTTTCACTTTTAAGATGACAATCTAATAAGCTATTACAAGATATGCCTCCTGCTTGAAAATGCAGTCCAAACTTTATTTCCTTGTTGCTCACAAAGGTGTTAAGAAATAATATCAAGTCATTTAAAAGATCACACCACTGAAATTGCTGTCCAATTATAGGAATGCCTTGTATTAGACACTAGGCATTATTGGTCATTTAAAAACAAACACATGTTATTATCTTATATAGCATTTTGAACAGAAATAGAACAGCATCCAATTTGATAACTTGTATTAAAAAGTACTTTAGTCAAGATGTTCATTAAATTACATGAATTGCCCAATGCTTTATATGAAGTTTGCTTGACAGAAAATACAATGCAGTGAAAAGACTTTTTGTCCATGCGGCATACAGTTAGTTTTTCTACATGCTGTGCATTATGTATTACTCATTAATTTTAGATAGAAAATCCAGGTTAGATTACAGTACTTTACTTCTTCTCAATTTGATCTCTGTTCTTTTCTGAGATACATATTTAATTGCCATGCATATTTAATTGCTCGGCTAATTTATAATCAATGCTTATTTCTAATATAGATATAAAAAAATCCCAAATTATCAACAGATAGGAAAAACAATAATCTTGACTTTTTTACCCTTTTTTAAATACTTATTTTCTGTTAAGAATTTTTTCAATTATACATCTCCAGCAACATTACACTAGTCTATATATCTATATCTATATCTTTAAATATCTATATCTTTTCATAAAAGTTTATTGTGACTTTTCCACTATGATGTATGTCATACAATCAGACTAACTGCTAAAAGCAAGAAACAGGATTGGTATTTATGTTAGTAAAACAATGTTATAAAAGAAAAAGAGCCAAGATTTAAAAACAAAGAAAAAATACCAGCCTCACCCAATTACATTTCCTGGAATCATATAAATCCATATTGGAGTCCCTAAAAAAGCTTCACGCTGGGAAAAAAAATCATCTTTACCACACATGGCCCTGCATCACATTTATTGTATTCTCAAAAGCTAATCTCATAATTCCCTGTGAAATAATTATTCCTAAAACAATCAAGATAATATATCTCAATAAAAGAGAGGATCGATTTAACAACAAATACTTGATTTATCTTTATTGATTAGAAAGGATTCAGTGTAATTTTAGTGAATTATGTCTGCCTTTCATTTCCTAGCAGAAATTTTTCTTGTGATGATCAAAAGACAGAACGTAAACTACCACATGATCTTTTGTGTGCTACCTACATAATATCAAACTAATTACCTTTCAAAGTAACATTGATGCGCAAATGGACAAAGAGAAGTATCTTCTCTCTACTTGGGTATTGTGCTGCAAATTCTCAGGACTCAGCTTATAGCACTTACCTAAAAGCCTGATGTCAGCTTCTCAGTTCATTAATACAGAAAACAAGAAAGCACTAAGAATCAATGTTATATGAACAAATCCAAGATTTTAGGAGAGAAGAATTAGAAAGATTAAGAAAGTAATATGATTTTTCTTCTTAAATAGGAGTAATTTCAGGGGAATAGTTAACCCTGTAGTGCCTGAAACTTTTTTTAAACAGCAAAAAGTCAAGACTAATTGAATTAGACAGATATAAAGACAATCTAGTAGGCGCTAAACTTTTGATATTATTGTTAGCACATTATAACTATGGACTAATTGGAATTAAAATTGCTAGTTATTTTGGCAGCCTGATTACCTTAGTTCCAGTCAATGTCTTGCCTTACGGATTTTTAATCTGCTCCAATGGTAATAAAAAGTATAACTTTATCTATTAGCATCAAGACAGAAGAAATTATTTGGTCACTGAAAGCATCTAATATAAGAGGTGTCTAATAGCACATATTTCCATACTGGGCCCAATTAGGGCCCAGTATGGAAATATTATTTTAAGTATGCACAATTGGGGATAAATACAGAGGCATCCTCTGGGTTATCCCCAGTATAGGCTTTCATAAAACTTACACAGAAAAAGATTGAAAACAAAGATGAAAAATAATAGTATTCAGTACTTTCTGTCCTTTTATTAGAAGATAGGGATTTTTTCCCATTATCCTAGGGAATACAGATTTTTTTCCCACATTTAAATAAACTTGCTCAATCCAAAAAGTGAAGTGATTGCTAAAACTTCATGTGTTAAAGGAGTTATGCCATGACATTTTATTATTTTCCCTCATTAATGCTTTTATATGTAAAGAATATTTCTTGCCTATGAACTGCTTTCATATAAATAACCCAATTTATTTATTTATTTACTGTGGTGGTGATATGGCAATAATTATAACCATACACACACTCACAGAGAGACAAAAAAAAAACAGTGCAAAGAATTATATGTCAGTCTGAGATCATTCAAGAATAATTTTTAAAACTGTATTGCGCTTATAAAGAAATAATGAATTGAATATTTACATAACAGAGGCATATTTAATAAAAAGATTTAATGATAGGTTGAAATATCTGAAGAAAAAAAACTTCGATTCCTCCTATAAAAATCAAGTGCGTAATCTATCTAAATTTCTGCACATTAAAATCCTGTTTATTTCAAAGCACATTTAAACACATTTGAATCAGTGCTGCTTTAAAGGTTTAATTTTGATTCATATCCTAAAAATATTTCTAAATCTATCTTTCTATCAGAAACTTTCCCAGAAACGTTCAGTGAAAATTAGAAAAAGGTAACAGTATACAAAAAAACCCTGTAGTGATAAGAAAATATTAAAAGAAAATTAGCATTAAAAAATTAATTGCTGATCCAGACTTGTAATTGGAATAGATTTATTTAGGAGATGAAAAACAATATAACAATATAGTTCGATGCTTTGGTGATCATTCACATGATATCTTCCTTTGGCAAACCAAAAGGGAAGCACACTGGAACTGAAGAGGGATGATTGAATTGAAGAAGAAAGATTGCTTTGCTTCATTGAAATAAACAAACAAATAAATAAATGGCCTCTCCCCAGGACTGAAAACGCAGCCTCTGTCTGTATGCACAAGTGGCTATGGGGATGATAAAATGGGGACCCTGATTCTCCAATGCAGATCCAAAGTACAGGAGGAGGTTAAACATTATAACCACAATTCACATTTCTGTCTCTTCCCACTTCAACCAATTCATTAGTTAGGAGAAAGTTCTGTTTGCATTTCTCCCCTTACGTTTCACAGATTCAGGGTCCATTTATTCCCTGATAATAAAATAAATAAATTCCCATTTATTTCAAGTGATCATTTATTTCATATGTTTTTCGAAATAAGCATGTGTTTTTTGTAATTATTATTTTAGGCAATACATTGTTTGTGCTTTATTTTAAAATCTATAAAGACAACCTTCCTGTACCGTTACTCATGGTTATGTTTTATTATTAATGTATATATCACTGCAAAATGGAATTTAGAATGGTCCTAAGAATTCAATAAATGAATTATACAGAATGGTATCTTTCTAACATAGACTTTCCTGTAGCCATTATCTTCTTTCTATATTACTTATGGGCCTATATTTAACATTTTTGCTATTTATTCAAACAACAAAAGGAATAGAAAACCTTGTAACATTAGAAGAGAAAAGCATTGTCACTTAAAGCTTATTACAAGAATAGATCTATAACCCTCCCCTTTAAAAAAAAACTTTTCAAAACAAAATGAAGTTATCTTTGTAGCATACATTACTGCCTTAAATTACTGATACTTCCTCACTACACTTCAAACTGGAATATACAAGCTTTGTTTTATATAATTAAATAAAAATTGAATCATTACAAGATTTGCATTTTTTCCTGAGTTTGAAACCTCTTTCTGAAATATTTTTTTTTTAAAAAAAAACACCAAGATTTTCTCTGAAAAGATAGTTCTTGAATTTTAATGAACCAATAACAATGTTATTGTTGGATGGGTAATAATTGTCTTCATATAAACTGAAAAATATTGTTTGGGATGATTAATATACAAAGCTGCATTATGCATTTGGGAGTGTTGATGCATAATTTTTAGTTCTAATGTTATTATGTAATTGAGAGAACATGTTCATTTGCTCTAATAACTACTAAGATGCACTTAATAAAATGAAATGTAATAATACTTGTAATTTAATCTATTCATGGAAGTAATTTTAAAAATCCACTATTCTCCTTAATGTAGATAACATTCATAATTTATAAAGTGTTGTGATGCCGAATTGACAATGCCATTGTTTTTTCCACTCTGAGATGATTCTGCAGCCTTCATTATCTGCATCCAACCTCAGGATTATCAAGGGCAAACAAAAGATAATTAACACCAGAAATAGGCAAATGCAACAGCTACTGACTGAGGTTTTTCATTTAATGCAATGCCCCAGAAAACCAGGGAAATGGAGTAAGTATTAAAATGAAAACCATTTTTCCCCATGTAGAAAATACATTTTATAGATATTTAAATCTCAACACTTAAAATGATATTTTGGTTCTAAAGACTATTTCTCAAAAGACTAATTGCCATAATCTCCATTTACCACCTGTGTTATATGTGTAGAAAAAAGGAAAGTATTATTAAAAATAGTGAATTTCTACGCTTTATACTGGACTATTGTCTTCAGCAGCAGTCTCACATTGAGGACACCTCTGTTATATTTGCCACATGACTTATAAAATTGACTTCATTTTTCAGTGGCTCATTTTCCATGTAGTTAAACAGACCTAAGAGCCACACCTGCCTTTTGAGAGAAAAATCAGCAGGTTAGAATAGTTAATGCAATACATGGATAAGAAAGGCTGAGTTCTTAAGGTGCCTATATGTTTTATGTATGCATTTATTGGCACTGTGCTATATATATATGTATAAATTTACATTTATTTTAGTAATAGCTTTGGAAAGAAATAGGTACTAAAACTTCAGAACCTTCATGTAATAGATAAAAAGTTAAAAGGACTAACAAGAGAAGGATTTGGAAAAAAATCTTGTATTTTTCAGCATCCTCTATTGTAACTGACTTGGCTCTTTTCAATAATTGCTTACAATAGGATCATGTTCTCTATTCCTCTGAATACTGGGCATCCTATGATACTTTGAAATAAAATCTCCTCTAAGTTACTTAATTTATGTGGAATATAATCTAATCTTAATTCATATGGAATTTGCTATAGCAAGTAGTATGGCAGATTCTGCTTCAGGGAGAGTAAATAACATGACAGAGATGGATTCCATTCGAGCTTAAATTGATGCTTTGATTATGATAATGATGATTCAAGAATTAAAAATATACAACTGAGTTTTTTAGGTGACTCTGAATGGTTGACATTCTACCACTATAGTAGGTACTCTCCCCTGAAAAACCTACCATATTTCCTAAATAGATTTCCTAAAATATTCCAGGAAAACAGACCTCAGAACTACTTCAGATGGATCAACAAGAAGCATAACCAATACTGCATATAATCTGTTTCCATTCATGTATGAATCTTCATTTATTCTAAGATTTCCATGCCATTTTCTAAGTACTGGATATTCATATTCTACCTAAGAATGTGGACAAAAAGGATTGAGGTATATAGCTTACTCCCTAGATCACTGCCCACTGTGGTTCCTGAAAGAAACTAGGGATCACTTGGGGGCATGGATGCAGACTTCAGAGATGGCAAATGCTATCCTAAGGCAGCAAGTACTACTGGCTATACTTAAGAAATCTATTACTAAATAAATCTATTTTATCTCAACAGCTTCTAAACACTAGGTGACCTTGAAGGACATGAATTGTTTGAATTTGTTTCAATGTGATTTTCCACTGGTTTGGGGATAGAAATTGTTCTTGTTGAGAATATAAATTTTGTCCCTCTGGACCCTCAGTGGATATCTCTTTAATTTGCCACTAAATTCTTTTGGACTCTCTTGTTGGATTGAGCTCAGGGCTATAATGGCTCCCATACTTCCTGAAAGGATGATTGAAAAGATGGTACTACAAGACTTTCATCCATCCCATGGCTGTTTATAAAGTGCCTCAGGAATTCAGTCTGGTTCCAAACCATTCGATATTTAAACAAAACTGCTGAGAAAACTCAGCCAGAAGTTCCAGATGTTCAGGGTACAATGTAGATGACATGCAGCTCTCTCTTCTTTTTGCCCACTGATCCAGAAAGTTACAGAATTGTCTAAATATGGCTTTAAAACAGACAAAATCTGGTGAACTACAGCATCATCAAGAAGATATGGAGGAACAAAATTGGCCAATGTGAATTAAGTGCTGCAACCAAACATACAATCCCAACCTTGTATACTGAATTTGGTCTCAAAGACTAAATTCAAAGTTTCTGGGTTTTCTTGGTCTGAGTGCAGTTGTGGCAGTGATGACTAGGACTAACTGTTAGCTATTTCAATTGTTCCTAATCCAAGCCTGTTTACAGAAGGCTGATATGGCCTCAAATACTCATGTACAAATGACATCTAGACTACGACTGCTTATTCCAAGTAGTGCAGTTCGTAGCTGTTAGTTCAAACATAGCATGATAATTCTAATTGGACAGTAATTAAGATTTGTAAACACAAGAGAAACAGAAAGAAATTAGTTCCATAACACTTACTTCAAATGTTTTAAGTCTGACCAAAAGTTAATGAAAATAACTCCCTTGAGTCAAATTCGACTGCTGGTGACTGGGTGGGTATGCTTTTAATGTTCTCTTGGCAATAATATGGAAGCAGCTTGCTGACAACATATCTCTCCATATATTATATTTACATATGTTTAATACATGTGTGTGTGTGTATTTGGGATAAGTACAAATCAGGGTCTTCTAAATGACCATCTACAGCATTGATTAAATGTGACAGAACTGTTAATAAACATTATGGGGATAGCTGAATGTTACTGAAATGCTACTATATTTCAGAGCAGAATGTTAAATCACTTTTTATCAGCTTCAGTTTTTAGATTCCAACATGAACTTAATGGCTTCTTGGTCAAATTGTCACAAATTAGCAAGACTACTATATACAACTAGACAACCCATGAACCGTTGAGCCATTGTTTCAGAAATATTTCCTTACCTAAACAGAGAAACAGAATGACCATGGGTGGATTGCTATTGGTTTGGTTTGAAAATTAAAGAAGAAAACATCATTTTATTAAAAAAAGAAAGATGCGTAGCATGAGAACCAAAGGTTGGCACGAAAGGATGTCATTTGGAAGAGGCAATTGTATTGTCTGATGTTCTTCCTGCAGTAGGCCTTCTATACATCACTGCTGTATACACTGAGTAGTTCATTAGGTACAGCTTGCAGATTGCCTATCCTGACCTTTCCATACAGTAGAAATTGGCAGTTTCTCCAGGGAATAGGATGGCACAACAGTGAGGGCACCAAAATCAGCAGAAATATTACACCATGTGAGTTGTGCATTTTCGCTTGCTCTTTCTCTGTTCAGGTCTTGTTGTCAAAGGTGGGTATTGTATTGAGGAACTCTCGCAGTAATTACTGTTTGCTGCATATTCTTGAGTTGATCTTCCCTTTCCTCCTCCATCTCTCCTTGTGTCCTCATTCTTTGGCTTTTGTTGTCATTCTGGAGACATGCAGCCCTTTCATCCTCCGTTTGTTCATATCTTTTGCTATTTGTTCTTTGTCTCTGATCCTGGAAGCATGCATTTCTCTGCTCCTTTGTGTCTTCCTCTCTTCTTCTGGGCCTCTTGTTGTGGAGGCGACATGCAGGCATCTCCTCCTCTGTCTCTCCTTCTCTCATGTTATTTGTCCTGCCTGTTTGATCCTGGAGTCATGCAGCCCTGGCCTCACCCAACCCTTGTTGTCTCCTCCTCCTTGCCACTTTCCAATGTTTGGTGTCATTTGTTGACCATAATGTCTCCCCTCCCTTTCTACATGATCTAATTAGGCTGACAATATTTTATATTTTTATCTTTTTTAAAAATTTATTTTATTTTTATTTGTTTGTTTTTTACCACAATGCTGTGCAGTGCCATCATCACCTCAGAAGAGTTCACACCAGCTTACTTTGCCAAATTTCAATTCCTGAAGTATATGGTGCCAAGAGTTCAGACATTCGCTTTGAGAGTTCAAACTTCCTGTCAATTTACTTTGCCAAATTTCAATCCCTGAGGTATATGGTGCCATCTTCACCTCAAAAGAGTCCACACTTCCTGCTGGCTTCCCCACTGACTTGTTGGAAGCTGGCAGGGAGCATTGGAAGTTGCAGCGGCCACAAGTTTTCCAAATTGCAATCCCATGGGAGTAACGGGTCCCAGATTTTGGACACATTCTTTAAGTTTGCCCATTTGAGGTACATTGATTCAAAAATTATTGTCCTATGATGCACCATTTTGCCCAATTGAAGATTACAAACAAACAGGAGTGTTTTAGTTGTATATAGACACTATTATAGACAGAAGCAATAATTCAGAAAAGATGGTAAATCGCTGTATGAAATGATCACAGTTACAAAAGATCTGTGGATCTTTGCTATTCCACAATTATTAATAGGAAGCCTATGCAGTTACTACAATCCAAATCTTAATTTTATTACAATATTCAGTCAAATGATGCCAATTGGTTAGGAAAAAAATCCTGTCTTTAAATGGCAACTTGCATGCAGAAATCAGTCTATACCACACAGAAAAGAGCATTATAATTTGTTAATTCTCAAAATTATGCAGATATTAAAAACATTAAAGCAGGTTATGAAAACTGTGATTCATATACAGATATATGACTGATAAAGGTAAGCTTAACCTGTTGCAATCTTATAATCTGCTCAGAAATAACTCATTTACTTCTACAGTCATACTTTGACTGTCTACTGTCACAATCATCAATCAGTGTCACTGAAAGTTCATGCCAAAATAAATCACATTTAGCCTTATGCTCACAAAATCTCTGGGGAGTACCAGAAATCCATAAACAAGGAATGTCCTTTGTCCTTAAATGCCCTTTAGGGCTTACAAACAACCTCTTAGCCCTTTGCATTGGTCTGGCTTGACAACAGCACTCAGACAATAGCAACCCAGAGAGACTGGTTACATTATGCAAGTTAGGATTTAATATTGCCCATTCCAGAAGAGACAGACTGACTTTATTCATGTTTTCTTAAAAGTATGCATAGAATTGCAGCCTAAATCTATGTTTAGTCCTAATTAGTTCCATGCTAAGTTACACCACTAAATCCACTAAAAACATATTAATCAATGTACTAATCATCTACAGAGGACTGATCCAGAATTTGATTTGTGGGGTAACTTTATTAACTGCTCTCTGGAATTCCCAAGGATGCTAATTGCTATCCAGGATGTACTTCTTTCACTTTAAGAAATTCAGATCTGCCTAGTGGAAACTCAAATTAGTCATTCAATCTGCTTTGCTTAAAAGAAATGAAAAATGCTGTCTGAAATTTTAAATATGTTAGCTATGATTGGTAGAATAGGAAAGGGTGTAATAAACTCTGACATACTGATTTTGTTTAGCCATTTCTTGTTTCTACAATTAACATCAGGGTCTTGTATAAAGAACTGGATCAAAGGAAGGGCATATTCAGATGGCTGCCATTCCATTCAACTTTCTACACTTTTGTCACTATCATGATTTTATTAAAAAGCTATCAAAATTACAAACCACAACAAAGTGCAATCCAACATGCTACCTAATTAAAACAGATTGTTGTGGAATTATTCCAGATGGCTCTCTCGAGTTTTAAAGGCTTGATGTTTATAACTGCATTGTACTTCAGTGAATATAATGAGCGAGTATTACAAATACCCAAGGGCTTTTTGACAAAGTTAATGCATTTATTTATTTACATTTTTCTATACCACTTTATGCTAACAAGTATCAGTATGATTTGTAAAAGATGAAATGATAAAAGCAACAAGATCAAATAGCGCATAAGAAACTGAAAGCAGTGGAAAGAAAATCCATAATTTGGTAAAATTATGTTTTCCAATTAAGAGCACTTAAAAGTCATATAACATAAACATAGATTTATTATTTTCCTAAAATTAGAAAAGGTCTAATTGAGAAGATAATTTCAAACTGCAATGCTGCAAGCAAAAAATAAAAAATAAAAACCCAAAAATGTTCAAATCCAGTTTCTCCAGGTGTCAGAACCTGGATCAGCTCATCTGTAGAAGATAATTGGTTCTCATAGTATCTCAAGCTACATCTGATGATATACCATAATATTCTATTAATATGCCTTAAGATATTTGAAAAGCTATGATTCTTTAGCTGCACATTTTTCAAAAGTAGATCTCTTCCTCCTTATAAATGAATGTACAAATTCTTGCAGGTGCAAGAATTCCATGTGCCTTCAAAACTCCCTGGACTGAAATGAATAGATATAAAAAAGATCTGAATTAAATCAATCAACATCAATTATTGTGGATGCAATCCAAGTGCAAATTACTCATGCCTAAATTCCATTGAAATAATTGAACTGTGCCATTTAATACTAATTATTTCAATGGGAACTAATTTCTGCTGGAAATTGAATTCACTGAAATACAATACAAAACAAAAAAATAGAAGCATGCAACCAGAATTTATAGATGAAATTAAATTCCCCTTCAGATTACTTCTTAACTCAATATACCAGATCATGTTACAACAAAAACTATAGTCCAGGTTAGACTCACAAAAAGAAAAATCACATTCAGAGTTTTGTGGGCTTTCAAATTTTTCTTTAAGATTCTGTCAGCATTCTATATCTTCAGAGCATCAAGGTGGAACTATTCCTGCAAACTTGCATAAATACAAAACAGGGAACCCTTCACATGCTGAATCCAGTGGGGATACATAATGATTAGCATTCATTATTAATGTATGTGTATTTATCTGGGACTATTCTACAGTGGGGATCTAGCCCTGTCAATCTTACACTTTCTTTGTTCCTTATTTCATAGTCCTTCCTCTGTCCTGCCTATTTATACAGTACCATCTCTTTTACCTCTAAACCGATGAGTAGTTATGCCTCTGCTGCATGGCTCCATCATCTGATATTTCCTGCTTTTCAGGCTGTGCCTTCTTTCCTTCACTTTTTTTTTAAAAAAGTGATCAGTCACCTATGATTTTTTTCAGCCCATACCATAATGCAAATCTTGACTTCAAACACTGGAACTCTGAGTAGTCACATTTCTCTTTTATACTGTTTTATCTAACTTTTGTACCAATTTTCTTTGAAGAATCTCTTCCAGTTCTTGAATACCCCATCTTTATACTATCCTTGCATCCAACTTCTTAATTTCACTTTCTTTTTGGATCTCTTTCCAGTTTTTGCCATCACCTATCTTGTTTTAACTGAAACTGAATGGATAACTTCCCACCTTCTCAAATAAGTTGGGACAGAAAACTATTTAGACCACTAAGTGGCTTAATCACTGGCATAGTCTTCACCCCTAAAACATTGCAGTATAAATATCTGCCATAGGTATGACATACTACAAAATCCATTCATTCAGGCAAAACAGAAGAGGCCCTTCACTCCTCCACATTCAACTGCACAGCCAAAGCTTATATCCCAGATGCTTGAGCAAATAGGCAGGAACATCCATAATTCCCAAAATCATATGGGAAAGGACCAAGGAAGTAGAATACCTGGAAGTTAGAGATTGCTGAAAGAGCTAAGCAAGTTGGAGACTAGACACAACTACATCGGTTTAGCAAACTAGTTTCCAAGATAAGTCATGTGTTAAACAATGCTCTGTCAGGAGGAACAGTGGTTGGAATGAAGCTGACCTTTTCTAGCTCCATAGGTGAGGAAGGATTAGACTCAGAGCCAAGAAAATCTTCAAGGAGCAAGAATAATGCCTGCTTTAGCTGAAGAGAAGGTGGAAATTCCTAGAGACCATGATAAAAGCAGAGTCTCTGGGTTGAAAATAAGAGGCAGACACAGAAATCTCTACGGAGTCCATGGGAGTTAAGTTAAGGGTTCCTAAAGCTTTAATTGAAGGTTGCAATCTATGGGTAGTCAGGACCATTGAGCTGGACAAGTGAGCTAGAAGAAATCCCTGCTACTGAAAATAAAGTAAAAATACTAGGTCTAGAATTTGTACTCAGATAACTTTGTTTCAAGGATGCTAGAATGCTTTATGGATTCTGATATTTAGAAAGTTATTGCCTCTGTTTGTTTGTTTTTTTGTATCAGGTGTTTTTGTCTGTTGTACTAACTCAAGTCTTGTATATTTTGTACCACCTTAAACTATCAGAGCCCAGATTATCTGTGCCCCAGTCTTCCCAAGCATTCAGTGGCAGACGATGTTTGAGATGATCTTGGTACTTTTACCAGCACGAAATGCTTTATTCCATTCAAATGTAATTGTTTGGGCATGCAAGCCAAAAGAAATGTTTACTTTTCTTATTTTTAATAAAATTAATTTTTAAATAATAAGATTGATGCTTATGGAAATTGGATTGCTCTTCTTTGGCCACACACTTCAAAGCTACCAGAGCCAAGGGACAATGCTACAGAGCTGTTTTCTAATGATTGTTGTTGCAATTGCCAGTTTACTGGTAAGTTATTCAGTCTGTGAGATCCAGTTTCTTTCATAGGCCAGGTTTAAGGAGGAGGAGCCTCGCTGGACAATGCATTTGCTTTCTCCCCAGAGATGAGTGGTGGCAACAGGAAAGTCCTACTTAATCCAGTGTTTCTCAACCTCAACAACTTTAAGAGATGTGGACTTCAACTCCCAGAATCCCCCAGCCAGCATGTTCAGCAACTTCAGGAGGTGTGAAATTGAGAAACACTGACTTAATCAATAACCAAAAGCTCTGCCATGTACAAAGGCAGGAGGGAGGCAGGGCTGAAGAGCATAGCAGGGAGGGTATCCTGCCCCATCTTCCCCCAATGTTGTCTCCCTCTGCCAGCCATTCGTTACATTTACAAATAAAATAGGTAAGACAAATACAGGAATTTTTAAAGGGAGAACTGCTCTTTTATGAATTCCCACTTTTTCCTCCCTGCCAACACATACACATGTTGAAAAGCACAATATTGAAGTTTCTTGTGCATTGTCTGCAGTAGAGTACTCACGGTTTAATTTTGGAAGTTCAGTGTAGACAAGGATGATGAGTGAATTAAAGGGAATACTTAATACTGAGCTATCATAGTGGGCCAGAATAACTTCTTCATTCCTGAATACTTTAAAGCAGTTCTTATTTTAACTCTACAGCTCAGATATTATTGCTATGGACTCAGATTTTCCATTTACTAATGCATTAACTGCTTTTTTCTCTTTGTATGCATGTTTTTCCTAGAGCTAGTCAACAGCTGTGTGTTCAAACTCTGAAAGATCTGCATTAAAACCAAGGTCTGGATCCTGCAGAGAAATACGCAGGTAGATCGTTCTATGTGACAATAACACAGACATATAAATACCATGCACATGAGCTTCTTCCTAAAAGGTAAGAATATCCTCAACATCTGCAATACTTACTTCATGCAGCCTCAGCCTGATTTTGGAAGTGCTCTTCAAGAGATCCATTAGACTCCTGCAAGAGCAATTTATCACTTCTTTCAGTAGCCTGAGGACATGGAGAAAGAAACAGAGAAAGTTATAAAACAGATAAAAGCACTGACATTGCCCACTCTCAGTTCTGACCTTGTCTACAAAGGCAGGAGGGAGGCAGGACTGAAGAGCATAGCAGGGAGGGTATCCTGCCCCATCTTCCCCCAATGTTGTCTCCCTCTGCCAGCCATTCATTACATTTACAAATAAAATAGGTAAGACAAATACAGGAATTTTTAAAGGGAGAACTGCTCTTTTATGGATTCCCACTTTCCTTAGGCACCCTTTAAATTCATTACCTGTGCATTCCTCTATGTTTTTTTTTCCATTTTATATATCTATTGATCTTTTTTTTCTTAATGACATAACTTCTTACTTAGGTATAAAGGATTATAATATTCAAATTAAAGCAACCACACATGCAGTGTGGTATTGTGGTTGTATCACCCATGGGGACACCCAGGTTCCTGTCCATCCTGACTATGGAATCTCACTGAGTGAATTGGGGCCAGTCATACTCTCAGCCCAACTTGACTGACAGGGTTGTTGTTGTGGGAAGAGATAGGTCTCGTACTGCATTCATATATAAGTGCATTCCAAATAAAAATACTAAATGTATAGGTAAAGGTAAAGGTTTCCCTTGACGTAAAGTCCAGTCGTGTCCGACTCTAGGGGGCAGTGCTCATCTCCGTTTCAAAGCCTTGGAGCCGGCGTTGTCCATAGGACACTTCCGGGTCATGTGGCCAGCATGACTCACGGAACGCCGTTACCTTCCCGCCGAAGCGGTACCAATTAATCTACTCACATTTGCATGTTTTCGAACTGCTTGGTGTGCAGGAGCTGGGACGAGCAACGGGAGCTCACCCCGCCGCGCGGTTTCGAACCGCCGACCTTCCGATCGGCAGCTCAGCGGTTTAACCCGCAGCGCCACCGCGTCCCTAAATGTATATGAGTAGCCAAATACAAAATAATAGCCTAAACCATAACACCTTTAAAAAATCCATTATACCAGCACAAAAGCTCATCTACCATTTTATACAACCATAAACTACAGGAAATGCATTCCAAATGTCCATCTCCAAATGGGTCTATGCACCAAAAACCATGAATATATGAAACCCTTTACTATGGGTAATGAGGTCTGGTCTGTATTACCAGCAGCATATACATGCAACCATATGCAATAGAACCACAAGTAACAAAGGCCACCTATCTATAGTAGACCTGAGGATATTATGAAAATGATCTTGGCAGGAGTGTCTCCATAGGTCATCTCTTCTCTTCATCAAAACACCTCTTTTTCAAGGCTTTTGCGCAAGCCTGAACAAATATATGGCTGCTTCAGTGAATCAAATAATTGAAGAAGTGTGTTTTTAAAGTATTTCTTACAGCAACCACATCTTTTTAAAGATTTTAAAAACTGCTAAATTCTAAAAGGTTGAAGGAACATGAGACAGCAAAAAAGCACAAAGACCAGTTTACTCAATTAACTATGAAGCATCTTAAGCTCAGGCTTGGATTTAACTTGAACATATACTATATCTGGTTTTTTTTCTTTCCCCATTACATATGTGTCTCGTCTATTACCCACACAAAAGATTCATACCGGCAGCATAGGTGAACAAGATGCACATGCAATGTATGAAGGACTGAATGAGGGCAGGGCATAGGAGAAAGTGGATATAATTAAAACAAAAAGTAACAGATCCAGGGTTTTAAAAAAATATTAAACCACATCTTATTTTAAAAACCATTATATTTAATTTTAACTTAATTGGGATTGGGAACTGCACAAAAAGTTGTGTGTGGGAATGTAGATTGTTTCCCCATATTGCAGGGAATTCACTGGCTTTAAACTGCACCAAAAACTGCAGTTGTGTAGCCTTCTGATATGGAAATAAGCCCCATTAAACTCAGTGTAACTATTTCTGAGGAAATTGCTAGAGTCACACAATACTGTTGAGGTTTCACTGTAACTGGCAATGTATCTTATAAGTCTTGTCCTATGGCTTTGGTGATTTCTGTTCAATGTACGAAAATACTGATGCAAAAATTCCCATATGGATTCTTCATCAAGAATATGTAAGAATTCTGTTGTTAAATTAAGAGCTTCCGGTATTAAAATGAAGCAATATTTTACTTTGATCATTCCAACTATTGCTATGCTCCTCTGGAGATTTCCCAATCACTGTTAGGGGCTTACCTCTGGCATACTGAATACTAGTTTTCAAGGATTCCAATTTTTAACAACAGTGTGTGTGTGTGTGTGTGTGTGTGTGTTATATTCAGCCAGCTAAGATACCCAAAAGGAATTTTGGGTTGCAATTAATAGTAACTTCTGCATCTAAAGTTATAGGTATTTTTTTCATGCACTGTAATGAAGACTAATGAAATCTCAACAACCCAGTTCCAATCAATTGCCTCGAAGTTTTTCCTTGTGACAAACTTTCTCCAGACTATTCTACGTATTTCTTTGTCAAAAAATAAAAATGTAGACAAGTTGGCCAGATATTCAGATGATTGAAATAAAGCTTTTATTTACACTGGACAGAGTTGGAGTGAAATAAGCACTTTATGTTAAGTACCAGGACTCCTTGAACTGACAGTCTCTTTGCTCAGAGAAGAAGAGAGAAACAGGGGTTCTTGGCTTCTCCACAGCTACTATTGTAGGAATATTTTACATGTGTCCCTGACAAACTACAGCTACACCATCTGGTATACAAAATTCAAGATGACCAGTAGGTAGCAGCAGAGAGTTAAAGTTTGCTGTTTGATTGATTGATTTGATTTCTTCAGCCACCTATCTCAGCAAGTGACTTTGGGCAGCGTACAGTCATAAAATCATAAAACAAATTAAAACAATTAAAACAATACAAAATAAATATATATGGTCACCAAGTAAACAATTGCCATAGATGTTAATATAGCCAAGAAGTGGGTATATTAACACACTTGGGGCCTCAGGCCTGGCCATATAAACATGGCCTTATGGAAGGCCAACAGGGTTGGGGTCATCCTGATCTCTGGAAGGAGAATGTACCAGAGAAGGCAGACCACCTAGTCCCTGCCAGCCGACATTCCTTGGCTGATGGGACCAGTAGCGTGCCCAACATGCCGGACCAAATTGGATGGGTAGAAACAACTGGGAAAAGACAGTCCCTAAAGTAACCCAATCCCAAGCCATGAAGGGCTTTAAAGGTGACAACCAGCACCTTGAATTGCACCCAGAAGCTCACTGGCAACAATGCAGCTCACGTAGTAGTGGTTACACGTGTTGAGTATCCGACACCATTTACTACCTGTGCACATTTTGCACCACTTGAAGCTTCCAAATGCTCTTCAAGGGCAGCCCCACGTAGAGCGTGCTGCAGTAACCCAGATGAGAGGTCATGAGGGTATGAGTGACTGTGAGCAAAGTCTCCCAATCTTTGGTTGCCGTATGGATTTTTGCAGCCCAGATTGATAACCCTCTGTGTGACATAACTGTAGTGGCAATGTGGAAGACCATTGTTATTTTGAGGAATTAGCTGACATATGCTGATTTTCTCCCTCACACAAGCAAGGTTAGAGTTTATTTTGTGTTATGCTGATGTTTAATTGGCTTGTTTTTATTTCTGTTTGGCATGGAGGGGGCATAAAACCACAAGACTGAAAGTTTGTAAGTCCACTCCTCCAACAGCCCTCCAGAGCATATTTTTGTTTGGAGTGGGGGAAAAGAGAAGAGAAAACCACAAGATTGTTTTTATAAGAATAATCCCACTCCTCCAACAGCCGTCCAGAGAGTGTGAAATAGGAGGGGAGAGATGTGAGAAAATTCCCCCCCATTGTTTTTGTAAATCTGTAAAACTTCCCAGGCTCTTGTAGACAGGTGTTTTTGGCCTGAGAAATGGCCAGTCAAGGTCAGGTCTCATAGCCTGCAAACATGGAAACATGGTCACAGGGTTTGAGGGCCAGACCTTGATAAAAACTCCTGAAGTTGTTTTGAATTTTGGGGGGTCTGTGCACAGACCTGAGTGCTGGGTGCTGTATACATTAAGCCACCCAGGGGTATCTCCGCTGTCCTTATTGAAGGGCTCCTGGCACCATATGGGAGATAGGGTGTCACCTTGCCTGGTATGTATGATTTCTCTTTATGCTATGCTTTTTATATGTATTCATATAATCTGCCTAAACTGTGTTTCTGTTTGAACTGTGTTTCCTGCTTAAATCTGTGTGCTTAAGTTTATAATAAAGTTTAAAGTTTCTTTATCCACTGCTGTGCTTATTATCTCTGGATCCAAAAGAACCAATTGTCTGAGGCACCTGATCACTGCTGAGACACTTGGCAGAACAATAACTTATAGTAAAAAAGGCCCATAATGTAGTTTCAGGAATTGAACATCTAAGCGTATTATCTAAGAACATAAAAATAGTTTTTCTTAGGACTATCTGTGCTACAGAAATCCACACAACTGACATATAAGAGCAAGGAGTGTGAGTATATGTATCTCTCTACTGCCATGTGGTGTTGGTCCAGATTTTCACAGATCCAGTGATCCTGGTCTTGCTGAATCAAAACAAAGATCCATCTAGTCCAGCATTTTGTTCTGCACATGGCCCACCGGATGTCTATAAGAAACCCATATTTTGGATATGACTGCAGTATTATCTTCTTTCTCACGTCCCCTGGCAACTAGCAATGAGGCATATTATTTTATTGCTTCCAAGTTGGTGGATGCATTACTATATATTGTAGTACCGTAATCTACAATTACTACAGTACTGGCTTTTATCTCCCTTGGATCTCCTACTATTAAACTTCATTCAAGACTAAAAAAGTATGATGATAAAAGGGAGGAAGAAAATCTGTCTACAATCCATTCATAATTTTATACATGTACTATCATGTGCCATCTAATATAGCAATGTGCATCACTTTGCCTTTGTTTATACTGTACCACATTTTTTTAATTTCAACCTCCATTCAACAAGTTTGGACAAATCCAGCTGGCTCTTTGCAACTGATTTCTGTTTAAACCAGTCAAATTAACTTGATGCTGTCAGCAAATTTGCCATTTCACTATTCACTATATGGTTTATGAATAAGTTAAAAAATAAACACTGATTCTTATAAAGGAGAATCCACTGCTTGGATTCATCAACAGAAAGATTATTAATTCCTACATTGTCCTTTAATAATTCCCTCTTACACCAAAAGAGCTTT